>NW_027099355.1:0-31408 GCF_031753505.1 Anomalospiza imberbis
ACCAGTACGGACCAGTATGGGCCAGTGCGGACAGGTATGGACCAGTGCAGACCAGTGCGGACCAGAACTGACCAGTACGGACTAGTATGGACCACTATGGAACAGAACGTACCAGTACGGACCAGTACGGACTGGTAGGGACCAGTACGGACCGGTAGGGAACACTACGGACCAGTATGGACCAGTACGGACCAGAACGGACCAGTACGGACCACTATGGACCAGTACGGGCCAGAATGGACCAGTACGGACCACTATGGAACAGTACGGACCAGAACGGACCAGTATGGACCAGTGCGGACCAGAACAGACCAGTACGGACCAGTACGGACCAGTATGGACCAGTGCGGACCAGTATGGACCAGTGCGGACCAGTGCGGAACAGAACGGACAAGTACGGACTAGTACGGACCACTATGGAACAGAACGTACCAGTATGGACCAGTGCGGACCAGAACAGACCAGTATGGACCAGTATGGACCAGCACGGAACACTATGGACCAGTACGGACCAGAATGGACCACTATGGACCAGTACGGAGCAGAACGGACCAGTACGGACCAGTACGGACTACTAGTGACCAGTACGGACCACTAGGGGGCAGTACGGAGCACTATGGACCAGTATGGACCAGTGCGGATCAGTACGGACCACTATGGACGAGTACAGACCAGTACGGACCAGTACGGACCAGTATGGACCGGTATGGACCAGTACGGAGCAGAACGGACCAGTATGGACCAGTATGGACCAGTGCGGACCAGTACGGACCAGTATGGACAAGGGCAGACCAGAACGGACCAGTACGGACCAGCACGGAACACTATGGACCAGTACGGACCAGAATAGACCAGTACGGACCAGTACGGAATACTAGGGACCAGTACGGACCACAAGGGGGCAGTACGGAGCAGTATGGACCAGTAGGGACCAGGACGGACCAGTATGGACCAGTGAGGACCAGTGCGGACCAGAACCGACCAGTACGGACTAGTACGGACCACTATGGAACAGAACGTACCAGAACGGACCAGTACGGACTGGTAGGGACCAGTACAGACCGGTAGGGACCAGTACGGAACACTATGGAACAGTACGGACCAGAACGGACCAGTATGGACCAGTGCGGACCAGAACAGACCAGTACGGACCAGTACGGACCAGTATGGACCAGTGCGGACCAGTATGGACCAGTGCGGACCAGTGCGGAACAGAACGGACAAGTACGGACTAGTACGGACCACTATGGAACAGAACGTACCAGTATGGACCAGTGCGGACCAGAACGGACCAGTATGGACCAGTATGGACCAGCACGGAACACTATGGACCAGTACGGACCAGAATGGACCAGTACGGACCTGTATGGACCAGTACGGAGCAGAACGGACCAGTATGGACCAATACGGTCTCCTAGTGACCAGTACGGACCACTAGGGGGCTGTACGGAGCACTATGGACCAGTATGGACGAGTGCGGACCAGTACGGACCAGTATGGACAAGGGCAGACCAGTACGGACCAGTACGGACCAGTATGGACTGGTATGGACCGGTACGGAGCAGAACGGACCAGTATGGACCAGTATGGACCAGTGCGGACCAGTACGGACCAGTATGGACAAGGGCAGACCAGAAGGGACCAGTACGGACCAGTATGGACCGGTATGGACCAGTACGGACCAGTACGGACCGGTAGGGACCAGTACGGACCAGTACGGACCATTGTGGAGCAGTATGGACCAGTGCGGACCAGAACGGACCTGTATGGACCAGAACAGACCACTACGAACCAGTACGGACCAATACGGACAAGAACGGACCAATAGGGACCACTACGGACAAGTATGGACTAGTATGGACCAGTACGGACCAGTATGGACCAGTACGGATCAGTATGGACCAGTAGGACCAGTATGGACCAGTGCGGACCAGAACAGACCAGTATGGACCAGTATGGACCAGTATGGATCAGTAGGGACCAATACAGACCAGGACGGACCAGTACGGACCAGTATGGACTAGTAAGGACCACTATGGACCAGTACCGACCAGTATGGACCAGTATGGACCAGTACGGACCAGTATGGACCAGTGCGGACCAGAACGGACCAGTATGGACCAGTATGGACCAGTATGGATCGGTAGGGACCACTACGGACCAGGACGGACCAATACGGACCAGGACGGACCAGTACGGACCAGTGCGGACCAGTGCGGACCAGAACGGACCAGTACGGACTAGTACAGACCACTATGGAACAGAACGTACCAGTATGGACCAGTGCGGACCAGAACAGACCAGTATGGACCAGTATGGACCAGCACTGAACACGACGGACCAGTACGGACCAGAACGGACCAGTACGGAACAGTATGGACCAGAAAGGACCAGTACGGACAAGTATGGACCAGTGCGGACCAGAACAGACCAGTACGGACCAGTACGGACCAGTATGGACCAGTGCGGACCAGTATGGACCAGTGCGGACCAGTGCGGAACAGAACGGACAAGTACGGACTAGTACGGACCACTATGGAACAGAACGTACCAGTATGGACCAGTGCGGACCAGAACAGACCAGTACGGACCAGTACGGACCAGTACGGACCAGAACGGACCACTACGGACCAGTATGGACCAGTGCGGGCCACAACGGACCTGTATGGACCAGTACAGACCAGGACGGACCAGTATGGACCAATATGGAACAGAACGTACCAGAACGTACCAGTATGGGCCAGTACGGACCAGTACGGACCAGTAGGGACCAGTACGGACCACTATGGACCAGTACGGACCAGTACGGACCACTACGGACCAGTATGGACCAGAACGGACCAGTACGGACCAGTATGGACCAGTACCGACCAATGTGGACCAGTGCGGACCAGTATGGACCAGTGCGGACAAGAACGAACCAGTATGGACCAGTATGGACCAGTACGGACCAGTATGGATTAGAGCGGACCAGTACGGACCAGTACGGACCAGTATGGACCAGTATGGACCAGTGCGGACCAGTACGGATCAGTATGGACCAGTGCGGACCAGAACGGACCATTGTGGACCAGTACGGACCAGTATGGACCAGTACGGACCAGTATGGACCAGAGCGGACCAGTACGGACCAGTAGGGACATTACGGACCGCTATGGACCCGTACGGACCAGAACGGACCAGTACGGACCACTATGGACCAGTACGGAGCAGAACGGACCAGTACGGACCAGTACGGACTACTAGTGACCAGTATGGACCACTAGGGGGCAGTACGGAGCAGTATGGACCAGTATGGACCAGTGCGGACCAGTACAGACCAGTATGGACAAGGGCAGACCAGAACGGACCAGTACGGACCAGTATGGACCGGTATGGAACTGTACGGACCAGTACGGACCAGTATGGACCAGTATGGACCAGTGCGGAACATAACGCACAAGCACGGACTAGTACAGACAACAATGGAACAGAACGTACCAGTATGGACCAGTGCGGACCAGTACGGACCAGTATGGACCAGTATGGACAAGTACGGACAGTATGGACCAGTATGGACCAGTACGGACCAGAACGGACCAATAGGGAACACTACGGACCAGTACGGAGCAGTGCGGACCAGAACAGACCAGTACGGACCAGAACGGACCAGTATGGACAAGGGCAGACCAGAACGGAGCAGTATGGACCAGTATGGACCGGTATGGACCAGTACGGACCAGTACGGACCGGTAGGGACCAGTACAGAGCAGTATGGACCGGTAGGGACCAGTGTGGACCAGTATGGACCAATATGGACCAGCATGGGCCAGTACGGACCAGTGCGGACCAGTGCGGACCAGAACGGACCAGTACGGACTAGTACAGACCACTATGGAACAGAACGTACCAGTATGGACCAGTGCGGACCAGAACAGACCAGTATGGACCAGTATGGACCAGCACTGAACACGACGGACCAGTACGGACCAGAACGGACCAGTACGGAACAGTATGGACCAGAAAGGACCAGTACGGACAAGTATGGACCAGTGCGGACCAGAACAGACCAGTACGGACCAGTACGGACCAGTATGGACCAGTGCGGACCAGTATGGACCAGTGCGGACCAGTGCGGAACAGAACGGACAAGTACGGACTAGTACGGACCACTATGAACAGAACGTACCAGTATGGACCAGTGCGGACCAGAACAGACCAGTACGGACCAGTACGGACCAGTACAGACCAGAACGGACCACTACGGACCAGTATGGACCAGTGCGGGCCACAACGGACCTGTATGGACCAGTACAGACCAGGACGGACCAGTACGGACCAATATGGAACAGAACGTACCAGAACGTACCAGTATGGGCCAGTACGGACCAGTACGGACCAGTAGGGACCAGTACGGACCACTATGGACCAGTACGGACCAGTACGGACCACTACGGACCAGTATGGACCAGAACGGACCAGTACGGACCAGTATGGACCAGTACCGACCAATGTGGGACCAGTACGGACCAGAAGGGACCAGTGCGGACAAGAACGAACCAGTATGGACCAGTATGGACCAGTACGGACCAGTATGGATTAGAGCGGACCAGTACGGACCAGTACGGACCAGTACGGACCAGTATGGACCAGTGCGGACCAGTACGGATCAGTATGGACCAGTGCGGACCAGAACGGACCATTGTGGACCAGTACGGACCAGTATGGACCAGTACGGACCAGTATGGACCAGAGCGGACCAGTACGGACCAGTAGGGACATTACGGACCGCTATGGACCCGTACGGACCAGAACGGACCAGTACGGACCACTATGGACCAGTACGGAGCAGAACGGACCAGTACGGACCAGTACGGACTACTAGGGACCAGTATGGACCACTAGGGGGCAGTACGGAGCAGTATGGACCAGTATGGACCAGTGCGGACCAGTACAGACCAGTATGGACAAGGGCAGACCAGAACGGACCAGTACGGACCAGTATGGACCGGTATGGAACTGTACGGACCAGTACGGACCAGTATGGACCAGTATGGACCAGTGCGGAACATAACGCACAAGCACGGACTAGTACAGACAACAATGGAACAGAACGTACCAGTATGGACCAGTGCGGACCAGTACGGACCAGTATGGACCAGTATGGACAAGTACGGACAGTATGGACCAGTATGGACCAGTACGGACCAGAACGGACCAATAGGGAACACTACGGACCAGTACGGACCAGTGCGGACCAGAACAGACCAGTACGGACCAGAACGGACCAGTATGGACAAGGGCAGACCAGAACGGAGCAGTATGGACCAGTATGGACCGGTATGGACCAGTACGGACCAGTACGGACCGGTAGGGACCAGTACAGAGCAGTATGGACCGGTAGGGACCAGTGTGGAC
Organism: Anomalospiza imberbis; assembly: GCF_031753505.1. Taxonomy (NCBI): domain Eukaryota; kingdom Metazoa; phylum Chordata; class Aves; order Passeriformes; family Viduidae; genus Anomalospiza; species Anomalospiza imberbis. The sequence continues at coordinate 5,398 of NW_027099355.1, forward strand.
CAGTATGGACCAATATGGACCAGCATGGGCCAGTACGGACCAGTACGGACCAGTGCGGACCAGTATGGACCAGTACGGACCAGTACGGACCAGTATGGACCACTATGGAACAGAACGTACCAGAACGGACCAGTACGGACTGGTAGGGACCAGTGCGGACCGGTAGGGACCAGTACGGAACACTATGGACCAGTACGGACAAGAACGGACCAGTACGGACCAGTATGGACCAGTACAGATCAGAACGGACCAGTACGGACCACTATGGAACAGTACGGACCAGAACGGACCAGTATGGACCAGTGCGGACCAGAACAGACCAGTACGGACCAGTACGGACCAGTATGGACCAGTGCGGACCAGTATGGACCAGTGCGGACCAGTGCGGAACAGAACGGAGAAGTACGGACTAGTACGGACCACTATGGAACAGAACGTACCAGTATGGACCAGTGCGGACCAGAACGGACCAGTATGGACCAGTATGGACCAGCACGGAACACTATGGACCAGTACGGACCAGAATGGACCAGTACGGACCTGTATGGACCAGTACGGAGCAGAACGGACCAGTATGGACCAATACGGTCTCCTAGTGACCAGTACGGACCACTAGGGGGCTGTACGGAGCACTATGGACCAGTATGGACGAGTGCGGACCAGTACGGACCAGTATGGACAAGGGCAGACCAGTACGGACCAGTACGGACCAGTATGGACCGGTATGGACCGGTACGGAGCAGAACGGACCAGTATGGACCAGTATGGACCAGTGCGGACCAGTACGGACCAGTATGGACAAGGGCAGACCAGAAGGGACCAGTACGGACCAGTATGGACCGGTATGGACCAGTACGGACCAGTACGGACCGGTAGGGACAAGTACGGACCAGTACGGACCATTGTGGAGCAGTATGGACCAGTGCGGACCAGAACGGACCTGTATGGACCAGAACAGACCACTACGAACCAATACGGACCAGTACGGACAAGAACGGAACAATAGGGACCACTACGGACAAGTATGGACTAGTATGGACCAGTACGGACCAGTATGGACCAGTACGGACCAGTATGGACCAGTAGGACCAGTATGGACCAGTGCGGACCAGAACAGACCAGTATGGACCAGTATGGACCAGTATGGATCAGTAGGGACCAATACAGACCAGGACGGACCAGTACGGACCAGTATGGACTAGTAAGGACCACTATGGACCAGTACCGACCAGTATGGACCAGTATGGACCAGTACGGACCAGTATGGACCAGTGCGGACCAGAACGGACCAGTATGGACCAGTATGGACCAGTATGGATCGGTAGGGACCACTACGGACCAGGACGGACCAATACGGACCAGGACGGACCAGTACGGACCAGTGCGGACCAGTGCGGACCAGAACGGACCAGTACGGACTAGTACAGACCACTATGGAACAGAACGTACCAGTATGGACCAGTGCGGACCAGAACAGACCAGTATGGACCAGTATGGAACAGCACTGAACACGATGGACCAGTACGGACCAGAACGGACCAGTACGGAACAGTATGGACCAGAACCGACCAGTACGGACAAGTATGGACCAGTGCGGAGCAGAACAGACCAGTACGGACCAGTACGGACCAGTATGGACCAGTGCGGACCAGTATGGACCAGTGCGGACCAGTGCGGAACAGAACGGACAAGTACGGACTAGTACGGACCACTATGGAACAGAACGTACCAGTATGGACCAGTGCGGACCAGAACAGACCAGTACGGACCAGTACGGACCAGTACGGACCAGAACGGACCACTACGGACCAGTATGGACCAGTGCGGGCCACAACGGACCTGTATGGACCAGGACAGACCAGGACGGACCAGTACGGACCAATATGGAACAGAACGTACCAGAACGTACCAGTATGGGCCAGTACGGACCAGTACGGACCAGAAGGGACCAGTACGGACCACTATGGACCAGTACGGACCAGTACGGACCACTACGGACCAGTATGGACCAGAACGGACCAGTACGGACCAGTATGGACCAGTACCGACCAATGTGGACCAATGCGGACCAGTATGGACCAGTGCGGACAAGAACGAACCAGTATGGACCAGTATGGACCAGTACGGACCAGTATGGATTAGAGCGGACCAGTACGGACCAGTACGGACCAGTACGGACCAGTATGGACCAGTGCGGACCAGTACGGACCAGTATGGACCAGTGCGGACCAGAACGGACCATTGTGGACCAGTACGGACCAGTATGGACCAGTACGGACCAGTATGGACCAGAGCGGACCAGTACGGACCAGTAGGGACATTACGGACCGCTATGGACCCGTACGGACCAGAACGGACCAGTACGGACCACTATGGACCAGTACGGACCAGTATGGACCAGTACGGACCAGTAACGGACTACTAGTGACCAGTATGGACCACTAGGGGGCAGTACGGAGCAGTATGGACCAGTATGGACCAGTGCGGACCAGTACAGACCAGTATGGACAAGGGCAGACCAGAACGGACCAGTACGGACCAGTATGGACCGGTATGGAACTGTACGGACCAGTACGGACCAGTATGGACCAGTATGGACCAGTGCGGAACATAACGCACAAGCACGGACTAGTACAGACAACAATGGAACAGAACGTACCAGTATGGACCATTGCGGACCAGTACGGACCAGTATGGACCAGAGCGGACCAGTACGGACCAGTAAGGGACAGTACGGACCGCTATGGACCAGAGCGGACCAGAACGGGACAGTACGGACCACTATGGACCAGTACGGAGCAGAACGGACTAGTACGGACCGCTATGGACCAGTACGGAGCAGAACGGACTAGTACGGACCACTATGGACCAGTACGGAGCAGAACGGACCAGTACGGACCAGTACGGACTACTAGGGACCAGTATGGACCACTAGGGGGCAGTACGGAGCAGTAATGGACCAGTATGGACCAGTGCGGACCAGTACGGACCAGTATGGACAAAGGCAGACCAGAACGGACCAGTACGGACCAGTATGGACCGGTATGGACCTGTACGGACCAGTACGGGACAGTATGGACCAGTATGGACCAGTGCGGACCAGTACGGACCAGTATGGACAAGGGCAGACCAGAACGGACCAGTACAGACCAGTAATGGACCGGTATGGACCAGTACGGACCAGTACGGACTGGAAGGGACCAGTGCGGACCAGTACGGACCGGTACGGACCAGTGTGGACCAGTATGGACCAATATGGACCAGAACGGACCAGGACGGACCAGTACGGACAAGTGCAGACCAGTATGGACCAGCGCGGACCAGAACGGACCTGTATGGACCAGAACGGACCAGGACGGAGAAGTATAGACTAGTATGGACCAGTACGGAGCAGTATGGACCAGTACGGACCAGTACGGACCAGTATGGACCAGCACGGACCAGTATGGACCAGTGAGGACTGGAACGGACCATTGTGGACCAGTACGGACCAGTGTGGACCAGTACGGAACAGTATGGACCAGTACGGACCAGTATGGACCAGTGCGGACCAGAACGGACCAGTACGGACCAGTATGGACCAGTATGGATCAGTAGGGACCAATACGGACCAGGACGGACCAGTATGGACCAGTACGGACCAGTACGGACCACTACAGACCAGTATGGACCAGTATGGACCAGTTATGGACCAGTACGGAACAGTATGGACCAGTGTGGAACAGAACGGACCAGTGCGGACCAGAACAGACAAGCACGGACCAGTACGGACCAGTGCGGACCAAAACAGACCAGTGCGGACCAGAACAGACGAGTATGGACCAGTATGGACCAGTATGGACCAATATGGACCAGTACGGAACAGTATGGACCAGTATGGACCAGTGCGGACCAGGACGGACCAGTGCGGACCAGTGCGGAACAGAACGGACCAGTACGGACTAGTACGGACCACTATGGAACAGAACGTACCAGTATGGACCAGTGCGGACCACAACAGACCAGTATGGACCAGTATGGACCAGCACGGAACACGATGGACCAGTAGGGACAGTACGGACCAGTACGGACCAGTAGGGACCAGTACGGACCACTATGGACCAGTACGGACCAGGACGGACCAGGACGGACGAGTACGGACCAATATGGAACAGAACGTACCAGAACGGACCAGTATGGGCCAGTACGGACCAGTACGGACTGGTAGGGACCAGTACGGACCACTATGGACCAGTACAGACCACTACGGAGCAGTATGGACCAGAACGGACCAGTAGGGAACAGTATGGACCGGTATGGACCAATATGGACCAGTACAGAGCAGAACGGACCAGTACGGACTAGTATGGACCAGTACAGACCAGAACGGACCAGTGCGGACCACTACGGACCAGTACGGACCAGTGAGGACCAGCACAGACCAGTATGGACCAGTGCGGACTGGAACGGACCATTGTGGACCAGTACAGACCAGTATGGACCAGTACGGACCAGTATGGACCAGAGCGGACCAGTACAGACCAGTAGGGACAGTACGGACCGCTATGGACCAGAGCGGACCAGAACGGGACAGTACGGACCACTATGGACCCGTACGGACCAGAATGGACTAGTATGGACCACTATGGACCAGTACGGAGCAGAACGGACCAGTACGGACTACTAGGGACCAGTATGGACCACTAGGGGGCAGTAATGAGCAGTATGGACCAGTATGGACCAGTGCGGACCAGTACGGACCAGTATGGACAAGGGCAGACCAGAACGGACCAGTACGGACCAGTATGGACCGGTATGGACCTGTACGGACCAGTACGGAACAGTATGGACCAGTATGGACCAGTGCGGACCAGTACGGACCAGTATGGACAAGGGCAGACCAGAACGGACCAGTACGGACCAATATGGACCGGTATGGACCAGTACGGACCAGTACGGACCGGAAGGGACCAGTACGGAGCAGTACGGACCGGTACGGACCAGTGTGGACCAGTATGGACCAATATGGACCAGAACGGACCAGGACGGACCAGTACGGACCAGTGCGGACCAGTACGGACCAGTGCGGACCAGAACGGACCTGTATGGACCAGAACGGACCAGGACGGACCAGTATAGACTATTATGGACCAGTACGGACCAGTATGGACCAGAACGGACCAGTATGGACCAGTGCCGACCAGAACAGACCAGTATGGACCAGTATGGACCAGTATGGATCAGTAGGGACCAATACGGACCAGGACGGACCAATACGGACCAGTATGGACCAGTATGGACCAGTACGGACCAGTATGGACCAGTATGGACCAGTACTGACCAGAACGGACCAATAGGGAACTCTACGGACCAGTACGGACCAGTACGGACCACTATGGACCAGTACGGAGCAGTACGGGCCACTACAGACCAGTATGGACCAGAACGGAGCAGTACGGACCAGTATGGACCAGTGCGGACCAGAACAGACCAGTACGGACCAATACGGACCAGTACGGACCAATATGGACCAGTGCGGACCAGTATGGACCAGTACGGACCAGTGCGGAACAGAACGGACAAGCACGGACTAGTACAGACAACTATGGACCAGAATGGACCAGTATGGACCAGTGCGGACCAATACGGACCAGTATGGACCAGTATGGACCAGTACGGACCAGTGCGGACCAGTATGGACCAGTACGGACCAGAACGGACCAATAGGGAACACTACGGACCAGTACGGACCAGTGCGGACCAGAACAGACCAGTACGGACCAGACCGGATCAGTACGGACCAGTATGGACCAGTGCGGACCAGTGCGGAACAGAACGGACCAGAATGGACCAGTACGGACCAGTACGGAATACTAGGGACCAGTACGGACCACAAGGGGGCAGTACGGAGCAGTGTGGACCAGTACGGACCTGGACGGACCAGTATGGACCAGTGAGGACCAGTGCGGACCAGAACCGACCAGTACGGACTAGTACGGACCACTATGGAACAGAACGTACCAGAACGGACCAGTACGGACTGGTAGGGACCAGTACGGAGCGGTAGGGAACACTACGGACCAGTATGGACCAGTACGGACCAATATGGAACAAAACGTACCAGAACGGACCAGTATGGGCCAGTACGGACCAGTACGGACTGGTAGGGACCAGTACGGACCACTATGGACCAGTACGGACCAGTACGGACCACTACGGACCAGTATGGACCAGAACGGACCAGTAGGGAACAGTATGGACCGGTATGGACCAATATGGACCAGTGCGGAGCAGAACGGACCAGTACGGACCAGTACGGACCAGTATGGACCAGTATGGACCAGTACGGACCAGAACGGACCAGTACGGACTAGTATGGACCAGTACAGACCAGAACGGACCAGTGCGGACCAGTATGGACCAGTACGGACAAGTATGGACCAGAGCGAACCAGTACAGACCAGTACGGACCAGTACGGACCAGTATGGACCAGTGAGGACCAGCACAGACCAGTATGGACCAGTGCGGACTGGAACGGGCCATTGTGGACCAGTACGGACCAGTATGGACCAGTACGGACCAGTATGGACCAGAGCGGACCAGTACGGACCAGTAGGGACAGTACGGACCGCTATGGACCAGAGCGGACCAGAACGGGACAGTACGGACTGCTATGGACCAGAGCGGACCAGAACGGACTAGTACGGACCACTATGGACCAGTACGGAGCAGAACGGACCAGTACGGACCAGTACGGACTACTAGGGACCAGTATGGACCACTAGGGGGCAGTACGGAGCAGTATGGACCAGTATGGACCAGTGCGGACCAGTACGGACCAGTATGGACAAGGGCAGACCAGAACGGACCAGTACGGACCAGTATGGACCGGTATGGACCTGTACGGACCAGTACGGAACAGTATGGACCAGTATGGACCAGTGCGGACCAGTACGGACCAGTATGGACAAGGGCAGACCAGAACGGACCAGTACAGACCAGTATGGACCGGTATGGACCAGTACGGACCAGTACGGACCAGTATGGACCAGTACGGAGCAGTACGGACCGGTACGGACCAGTGTGGACCAGTATGGACCAATATGGACCAGAACGGACCAGGACGGACCAGTACGGACAAGTGCGGACCAGTATGGACCAGCGCGGACCAGAACGGACCTGTATGGACCAGAACGGACCAGGACGGAGAAGTATAGACTAGTATGGACCAGTACGGAGCAGTATGGACCAGTACGGACCAGTACGGACCAGTATGGACCAGCACGGACCAGTATGGACCAGTGAGGACCAGCACAGACCAGAACGGACCAGTGCGGACTGGAACGGACCATTGTGGACCAGTACGGACCAGTGTGGACCAGTACGGAACAGTATGGACCAGTACGGACCAGTATGGACCAGTGCGGACCAGAACGGACCAGTACGGACCAGTATGGACCAGTATGGATCAGTAGGGACCAATACGGACCAGGACGGACCTGTATGGACCAGTACGGACCAGTACGGACCACTACAGACCAGTATGGACCAGTATGGACCAGTATGGACAGTACGGAACAGTATGGACCAGTGTGGAACAGAACGGACCAGTGCGGACCAGAACAGACAAGCACGGACCAGTACGGACCAGTGCGGACCAAAACAGACCAGTGCGGACCAGAACAGACGAGTACGGACCAGTATGGACCAGTATGGACCAATATGGACCAGTACGGGACAGTATGGACCAGTATGGACCAGTGCGGACCAGGACGGACCAGTGCGGACCAGTGCGGAACAGAACGGACCAGTACGGACTAGTACGGACCACTATGGAACAGAACGTACCAGTATGGACCAGTGCGGACCACAACAGACCAGTATGGACCAGTATGGACCAGCACGGAACACGATGGACCAGTAGGGACAGTACGGACCAGTACGGACCAGTAGGGACCAGTACGGACCACTATGGACCAGTACGGACCAGGACGGACCAGGACGGACCAGTACGGACCAATATGGAACAGAACGTACCAGAACGGACCAGTATGGGCCAGTACGGACCAGTACGGACTGGTAGGGACCAGTACGGACCACTATGGACCAGTACGGACCAGTACAGACCACTACGGAGCAGTATGGACCAGAACGGACCAGTAGGGAACAGTATGGACCGGTATGGACCAATATGGACCAGTACGGAGCAGAACGGACCAGTACGGACTAGTATGGACCAGTACAGACCAGAACGGACCAGTGCGGACCACTATGGACCAGTACGGACAAGTATGGACCAGAGCGGACCAGTACGGACCAGTACGGAGCAGTACGGACCAGTATGGACCAGTGAGGACCAGCACAGACCAGTATGGACCAGTGCGGACTGGAACGGACCATTGTGGACCAGTACGGACCAGTATGGACCAGTACGGACCAGTATGGACCAGAGCGGACCAGTACAGACCAGTAGGGACAGTACGGACCGCTATGGACCAGAGCGGACCAGAACGGGACAGTACGGACCACTATGGACCCGTACGGACCAGAATGGACTAGTATGGACCACTATGGACCAGTACGGAGCAGAATGGACCAGTACGGACTACTAGGGACCAGTATGGACCACTAGGGGGCAGTAATGAGCAGTATGGACCAGTATGGACCAGTGCGGACCAGTACGGACCAGTATGGACAAGGGCAGACCAGAACGGACCAGTACGGACCAGTATGGACCGGTATGGACCTGTACGGACCAGTACGGAACAGTATGGACCAGTATGGACCAGTGCGGACCAGTACGGACCAGTATGGACAAGGGCAGACCAGAACGGACCAGTACGGACCAATATGGACCGGTATGGACCAGTACGGACCAGTACGGACCGGAAGGGACCAGTACGGAGCAGTACGGACCGGTACGGACCAGTGTGGACCAGTATGGACCAATATGGACCAGAACGGACCAGGACGGACCAGTACGGACCAGTGCGGACCAGTACGGACCAGTGCGGACCAGAACGGACCTGTATGGACCAGGACGGACCAGTATAGACTATTATGGACCAGTACGGACCAGTATGGACCAGTACGGACCAGTATGGACCAGTGCCGACCAGAACAGACCAGTATGGACCAGTATGGACCAGTATGGATCAGTAGGGACCAATACGGACCAGGACGGACCAATACGGACCAGTATGGACCAGTATGGACCAGTACGGACCAGTATGGACCAGTATGGACCAGTACTGACCAGAACGGACCAATAGGGAACTCTACGGACCAGTACGGACCAGTACGGACCACTATGGACCAGTACGGAGCAGTACGGGCCACTACAGACCAGTATGGACCAGAACGGAGCAGTACGGACCAGTATGGACCAGTGCGGACCAGAACAGACCAGTACGGACCAATACGGACCAGTACGGACCAATATGGACCAGTGCGGACCAGTATGGACCAGTACGGACCAGTGCGGAACAGAACGGACAAGCACGGACTAGTACAGACAACTATGGAACAGAACGTACCAGTATGGACCAGTGCGGACCAGTACGGACCAGTATGGACCAGTATGGACCAGTACGGACCAGTGCGGACCAGTATGGACCAGTACGGACCAGAACGGACCAATAGGGAACACTACGGACCAGTACGGACCAGTGCGGACCAGAACAGACCAGTACGGACCAGACCGGATCAGTACGGACCAGTATGGACCAGTGCGGACCAGTGCGGAACAGAACGGACCAGAATGGACCAGTACGGACCAGTACGGAATACTAGGGACCAGTACGGACCACAAGGGGGCAGTACGGAGCAGTGTGGGCCAGTACGGACCTGGACGGACCAGTATGGACCAGTGAGGACCAGTGCGGACCAGAACCGACCAGTACGGACTAGTACGGACCACTATGGAACAGAACGTACCAGAACGGACCAGTACGGACTGGTAGGGACCAGTACGGACCGGTAGGGAACACTACGGACCAGTATGGACCAGTACGGACCAGAACGGACCAGAACGGACCAGTACGGACCACTATGGACCAGTACGGGCCAGAATGGTCCAGTACGGACCACTATGGAACAGTACGGACCAGAACGGACCAGTATGGACCTGTGCGGACCAGAACAGACAAGTACGGACCAGTACGGACCAGTATGGAACAGTGCGGAGCAGTATGGACCAGTGCGGAGCAGTGCGGAACAGAACGGACAAGTACGGACTAGTACGGACCACTATGGAACAGAACGTACCAGTATGGACCAGTGCGGACCAGTACGGACCAGTATGGACCAGTATGGACCAGCACGGAACACTATGGACCAGTACGGACCAGAATGGAACACTATGGACCAGTACGGAGCAGAACGGACCAGTACGGACCAGTACGGAATACTAGTGACCAGTACGGACCACTAGGGGGCAGTACGGAGCACTATGGACCAGTATGGACCAGTGCGGACCAGTACGGACCAGTATGGAAAAGGGCAGACCAGTACGGACCAGTACGGACCACTATGGACCGGTATGGACCGGTACGGACCAGTACGGACTACTAGTGACCAGTACGGACCACTAGGGGACAGTACGGACCAGTATGGACCAGTATGGACCAGTGCGGACCAGTACGGACCAGTATGGACAAGGGCAGACCAGTACGGACCAGTACGGACCAGTATGGACCGGTAGGGACCAGTACGGACCAGTACGGCAAGTATGGACCAGTATGGACCAGTGCGGACCAGTACGGACCAGTATGGACAAGGGCAGACCAGAACGGACAAGTACGGACCAGTATGGACCAGCACGGAACACTATGGACCAGTACGGACCAGAATAGACCAGTACGGACCACTATGGACCAGTGCGGACCAGTATAGATCAGTGCGGACCAGTGCGGAACAGAACGGACAAGTACGGACTAGTACGGACCACTATGGAACAGAACGTACCAGTATGGACCAGTGCGGACCAGAACGGACCAGTATGGACCAGTATGGACCAGCACGGAACACGATGGACCAGTACGGACCAGAATGGACCAGTACGGACCACTATGGACCAGTACGGACCAGTACGGACCAGGACGGACCAGTACGGACTACTAGTGACCAGTACGAACCACTAGGGGGCAGTACGAAGCACTATGGACCTGTATGGACCAGTGCGGACCAGAACGGACCAGTATGGACCTGTATGGACCAGTACGGACCAGTATGGACCAGTATGGATCGGTAGGGACCAATACGGACCAGGACGGACCAGTATGGGCCAGTACGGACCAGTACGGACCATTGCGGACCAGTATGGACCAGTGCGGACCAGAACGGAACTGTATGGACCAGAACAGACCATGACGGACCAGTGAGGACCAGTGAGGACCAGAACGGACCAATAGGGACCACTACGGACCAGTACGGACCAGTATGGACCAGTATGGACCAGTACGGACCAGTATGGACCAGTACGGACCAGTATGGACCAGTGCGGACCAGAACGGACCAGTATGGACCAGTATGGACCAGCACGGAACACGATGGACCAGTACGGACCAGTACGGACCAGTACGGACCACTATGGACCAGTACGGACCAGTACGGACCAGTATGGACCAGTACGGACCAGTATGGACCAGTGCGGACCAGAACGGAGCAGTATGGACCAGTATGGACCAGTATGGATCAATAGGGACCAATACGGACCAGGACGGACCAGTACGGACCAGTATGGACCGGTATGGACTAGTATGGACCAGTATGGACCAGTACGGACCAGAACAGACCAATAGGGAACTCTATGGACCAGTACGGACCAGTACGGACCACTACAGACCAATATGGACCAGTACGGACCAGTTCGGACCAGTATGGACCAGAGCGGACCAGAACAGACCAGTAGGGACCAGTACGGACCAGTATGGACCAGTGCGGAACAGTATGGACCAGTGCGGACCAGTGCGGAACAGAACGGACCAATAGGACCAGAACGGACCACTAGGGAACAGAACGTACCAATATGGACTAGTGCGGACCAGTACGGACCAGTATGGACCAGTACGGACCAGTACGGACCAGTAGGGACAGTACGGACCGCTATGGACCAGAGCGGACCAGAACGGGACAGTACGGACCGCTATGGACCCGTACGGACCAGAACGGACTAGTACGGACCACTATGGACCAGTACGGAGCAGAACGGACCAGTACGGACCAGTACGGACTACTAGGGACCAGTATGGACCACTAGGGCGCAGTACGGAGCAGTATGGACCAGTATGGACCAGTGCGGACCAGTACGGACCAGTATGGACAAGGGCAGACCAGAACGGACCAGTACGGACCAGTATGGACCGGTATGGACCTGTACGGACCAGTACGGAACAGTATGGACCAGTATGGACCAGTGCGGACCAGTACGGACCAGTATGGACAAGGGCAGACCAGAACGGACCAGTACAGACCAGTATGGACCGGTATGGACCAGTACGGACCAGTACAGACCGGAAGGGACCAGAACGGAGCAGTACGGACCGGTACAGACCAGTGTGGACCAGTATGGACCAATATGGAACAGAACGGACCAGGACGGACCAGTACGGACCACTGCGGACCAGTATGCACCAGTGCGGACCAGAACGGACCTGTATGGACCAGAACGGACCAGGACGGACCAGTATAGACTAGTATGGATCAGTACGGACCAGTATGGACCAGTACGGAACAGTATGGACCAGTGCGGACCAGAACGGACCAGTATGGACCAGTATGGACCAGTATGGATCAGTAGGGACCAATACGGACCAGTGCGGGCCAGTACGGACCAGTATGGACCAGTACGGACCAGTACGGACCAGTATGGACCAATATGGACCAGTACTGACCAGAACGGACCAATAGGGAACTCTACGGATCAGTACGGACCAGTACGGACCACTATGGACCAGTACGGACCAGTACGGACCACTACAGACCAGTATGGAACAGTATGGACCAATATGGACCAGTACGGAACAGTATGGACCAGTGTGGAACAGAACGGACCAGTGCGGACCAGAACAGACAAGCACGGACCAGTACGGACCAGTGCGGACCAAAACAGACCAGTACTGACCAGTACGGACCAGTATGGACCAGTGTGGACCAATATGGACCAGTACGGAACAGTATGGAGCAGTATGGACCAGTGCGGACCAGGACGGACCAGTGCGGACCAGTGCGGAACAGAACGGACAAGTACGGACTAGTACGGACCACTATGGAAAAGAACGTACCAGTATGGACCAGTGCGGACCAGTACGGACCAGTATGGACCAGTATGGACCAGCACGGAACACGATGGACCAGTACGGACCAGAACGGACCAGTACGGACCTGTATGGACCAGTGCGGGCCAGAACGGACCTGTATGGACCAGTACAGACCAGGACGGACCAGTATGGACCAATATGGAACAAAACGTACCAGAACGGACCAGTATGGGCCAGTACGGACCAGTACGGACTGGTAGGGACCAGTACGGAGCACTATGGACCAGTATGGACCAGTACGGACCACTACGGACCAGTATGGACCAGAACGGACCAGTAGGGAACAGTATGGACCGGTATGGACCAATATGGACCAGTACGGAGCAGAACGGACCAGTACGGACCAGTACGGACCAGTATGGACCAGTATGGACCAGTACGGACCAGAACGGACCAGTACGGACTAGTATGGACCAGTACAGACCAGAACGGACCAGTGCGGACCAGTATGGACCAGTACGGACAAGTATGGACCAGTATGGACCAGTGAGGACCAGCACAGACCAGTATGGACCAGTGCGGACTGGAACGGACCATTGTGGACCAGTACGGACCAGTATGGACCAGTACGGACCAGTATGGACCAGAGCGGACCAGTACGGACCAGTAGGGACAGTACGGACGGCTATGGACCAGAGCGGACCAGAACGGGACAGTACGGACCGCTATGGACCCGTACGGACCAGAACGGACTAGTACGGACCACTATGGACCAGTACGGAGCAGAACGGACCAGTACGGACCAGTACGGACTACTAGGGACCAGTATGGACCACTAGGGGGCAGTACGGAGCAGTATGGACCAGTATGGACCAGTGCGGACCAGTACGGACCAGTATGGACAAGGGCAGACCAGAACGGACCAGTACGGACCAGTATGGACCGGTATGGACCTGTACGGACCAGTACGGAACAGTATGGACCAGTATGGACCAGTGCGGACCAGTACGGACCAGTATGGACAAGGGCAGACCAGAACGGACCAGTACAGACCAGTATGGACCGGTATGGACCAGTACGGACCAGTACGGACTGGAAGGGACCAGTACGGAGCAGTACGGACCGGTACGGACCAGTGTGGACCAGTATGGACCAATATGGACCAGAACGGACCAGGACGGACCAGTACGGACAAGTGCGGACCAGTATGGACCAGCGCGGACCAGAACGGACCTGTATGGACCAGAACGGACCAGGACGGAGAAGTATAGACTAGTATGGACCAGTACGGACCAGTATGGACCAGTACGGACCAGTACGGACCAGTATGGACCAGCACGGACCAGTATGGACCAGTGAGGACCAGCACAGACCAGTATGGACCAGTGAGGACCAGCACAGACCAGTATGGACCAGTGCGGACTGGAACGGACCATTGTGGACCAGTACGGACCAGTGTGGACCAGTACGGAACAGTATGGACCAGTACGGACCAGTATGGACCAGTGCGGACCAGAACGGACCAGTATGGACCAGTATGGACCAGTATGGATCAGTAGGGACCAATACGGACCAGGACGGACCAGTATGGACCAGTACGGACCAGTACGGACCACTACAGACCAGTATGGACCAGTATGGACCAGTATGGACCAGTACGGAACAGTATGGACCAGTGTGGAACAGAACGGACCAGTGCGGACCAGAACAGACAAGCACGGACCAGTACGGACCAGTGCGGACCAAAACAGACCAGTGCGGACCAGAACAGACGAGTACGGACCAGTATGGACCAGTATGGACCAATATGGACCAGTACGGAACAGTATGGACCAGTGTGGAACAGTGCGGACCAGGACGGACCAGTGCGGACCAGTGCGGAACAGAACGGACCAGTACGGACTAGTACGGACCACTATGGAACAGAACGTACCAGTATGGACCAGTGCGGACCACAACAGACCAGTATGGACCAGTATAGACCAGCACGGAACACGATGGACCAGTAGGGACAGTACGGACCAGTACGGACCAGTAGGGACCAGTACGGACCACTATGGACCAGTACGGACCAGGACGGACCAGGACGGACCAGTACGGACCAATATGGAACAGAACGTACCAGAACGGACCAGTATGGGCCAGTACGGACCAGTACGGACTGGTAGGGACCAGTACGGACCACTATGGACCAGTAACGGACCAGTACAGACCACTACGGAGCAGTATGGACCAGAACGGACCAGTAGGGAACAGTATGGACCGGTATGGACCAATATGGACCAGTACGGAGCAGAACGGACCAGTACGGACTAGTATGGACCAGTACAGACCAGAACCGACCAGTGCGGACCACTATGGACCAGTACGGACAAGTATGGACCAGAGCGGACCAGTACGGACCAGTACGGAGCAGTACGGACCAGTATGGACCAGTGAGGACCAGCACAGACCAGTATGGACCAGTGCGGACTGGAACGGACCATTGTGGACCAGTACGGACCAGTATGGACCAGTACGGACCAGTATGGACCAGAGCGGACCAGTACAGACCAGTAGGGACAGTACGGACCGCTATGGACCAGAGCGGACCAGAACGGGACAGTACGGACCACTATGGACCCGTACGGACCAGAATGGACTAGTATGGACCACTATGGACCAGTACGGAGCAGAACGGACCAGTACGGACTACTAGGGACCAGTATGGACCACTAGGGGGCAGTAATGAGCAGTATGGACCAGCATGGACCAGTGCGGACCAGTACGGACCAGTATGGACAAGGGCAGACCAGAACGGACCAGTACGGACCAGTATGGACCGGTATGGACCTGTACGGACCAGTACGGAACAGTATGGACCAGTATGGACCAGTGCGGACCAGTACGGACCAGTATGGACAAGGCAGACCAGAACGGACCAGTACGGACCAATATGGACCGGTATGGACCAGTACGGACCAGTACGGACCGGAAGGGACCAGTACGGAGCAGTACGGACCGGTACGGACCAGTGTGGACCAGTATGGACCAATATGGACCAGAACGGACCAGGACGGACCAGTACGGACCAGTGCGGACCAGTACGGACCAGTGCGGACCAGAACGGACCTGTATGGACCAGAACGGACCAGGACGGACCAGTATAGACTATTATGGACCAGTACGGACCAGTATGGACCAGTACGGACCAGTACGGACCAGTGCCGACCAGAACAGACCAGTATGGACCAGTATGGAACAAAACGTACCAGAACGGACCAGTATGGGCCAGTACGGACCAGTACGGACTGGTAGGGACCAGTACGGACCACTATGGACCAGTATGGACCAGTACGGACCACTACGGACCAGTATGGACCAGAACGGACCAGTAGGGAACAGTATGGACCGGTATGGACCAATATGGACCAGTACGGAGCAGAACGGACCAGTACGGACCAGTACGGACCAGTATGGACCAGTATGGACCAGTACGGACCAGAACGGACCAGTACGGACTAGTATGGACCAGTACAGACCAGAACGGACCAGTGCGGACCAGTATGGACCAGTACGGACAAGTATGGACCAGTATGGACCAGTGAGGACCAGCACAGACCAGTATGGACCAGTGCGGACTGGAACGGACCATTGTGGACCAGTACGGACCAGTATGGACCAGTACGGACCAGTATGGACCAGAGCGGACCAGTACGGACCAGTAGGGACAGTACGGACGGCTATGGACCAGAGCGGACCAGAACGGGACAGTACGGACCGCTATGGACCCGTACGGACCAGAACGGACTAGTACGGACCACTATGGACCAGTACGGAGCAGAACGGACCAGTACGGACCAGTACGGACTACTAGGGACCAGTATGGACCACTAGGGGGCAGTACGGAGCAGTATGGACCAGTATGGACCAGTGCGGACCAGTACGGACCAGTATGGACAAGGGCAGACCAGAACGGACCAGTACGGACCAGTATGGACCGGTATGGACCTGTACGGACCAGTACGGAACAGTATGGACCAGTATGGACCAGTGCGGACCAGTACGGACCAGTATGGACAAGGGCAGACCAGAACGGACCAGTACAGACCAGTATGGACCGGTATGGACCAGTACGGACCAGTACGGACTGGAAGGGACCAGTACGGAGCAGTACGGACCGGTACGGACCAGTGTGGACCAGTATGGACCAATATGGACCAGAACGGACCAGGACGGACCAGTACGGACAAGTGCGGACCAGTATGGACCAGCGCGGACCAGAACGGACCTGTATGGACCAGAACGGACCAGGACGGAGAAGTATAGACTAGTATGGACCAGTACGGACCAGTATGGACCAGTACGGACCAGTACGGACCAGTATGGACCAGCACGGACCAGTATGGACCAGTGAGGACCAGCACAGACCAGTATGGACCAGTGAGGACCAGCACAGACCAGTATGGACCAGTGCGGACTGGAACGGACCATTGTGGACCAGTACGGACCAGTGTGGACCAGTACGGAACAGTATGGACCAGTACGGACCAGTATGGACCAGTGCGGACCAGAACGGACCAGTATGGACCAGTATGGACCAGTATGGATCAGTAGGGACCAATACGGACCAGGACGGACCAGTATGGACCAGTACGGACCAGTACGGACCACTACAGACCAGTATGGACCAGTATGGACCAGTATGGACCAGTACGGAACAGTATGGACCAGTGTGGAACAGAACGGACCAGTGCGGACCAGAACAGACAAGCACGGACCAGTACGGACCAGTGCGGACCAAAACAGACCAGTGCGGACCAGAACAGACGAGTACGGACCAGTATGGACCAGTATGGACCAATATGGACCAGTACGGAACAGTATGGACCAGTGTGGAACAGTGCGGACCAGGACGGACCAGTGCGGACCAGTGCGGAACAGAACGGACCAGTACGGACTAGTACGGACCACTATGGAACAGAACGTACCAGTATGGACCAGTGCGGACCACAACAGACCAGTATGGACCAGTATAGACCAGCACGGAACACGATGGACCAGTAGGGACAGTACGGACCAGTACGGACCAGTAGGGACCAGTACGGACCACTATGGACCAGTACGGACCAGGACGGACCAGGACGGACCAGTACGGACCAATATGGAACAGAACGTACCAGAACGGACCAGTATGGGCCAGTACGGACCAGTACGGACTGGTAGGGACCAGTACGGACCACTATGGACCAGTACGGACCAGTACAGACCACTACGGAGCAGTATGGACCAGAACGGACCAGTAGGGAACAGTATGGACCGGTATAGACCAATATGGACCAGTACGGAGCAGAACGGACCAGTACGGACTAGTATGGACCAGTACAGACCAGAACCGACCAGTGCGGACCACTATGGACCAGTACGGACAAGTATGGACCAGAGCGGACCAGTACGGACCAGTACGGAGCAGTACGGACCAGTATGGACCAGTGAGGACCAGCACAGACCAGTATGGACCAGTGCGGACTGGAACGGACCATTGTGGACCAGTACGGACCAGTATGGACCAGTACGGACCAGTATGGACCAGAGCGGACCAGTACAGACCAGTAGGGACAGTACGGACCGCTATGGACCAGAGCGGACCAGAACGGGACAGTACGGACCACTATGGACCCGTACGGACCAGAATGGACTAGTATGGACCACTATGGACCAGTACGGAGCAGAACGGACCAGTACGGACTACTAGGGACCAGTATGGACCACTAGGGGGCAGTAATGAGCAGTATGGACCAGCATGGACCAGTGCGGACCAGTACGGACCAGTATGGACAAGGGCAGACCAGAACGGACCAGTACGGACCAGTATGGACCGGTATGGACCTGTACGGACCAGTACGGAACAGTATGGACCAGTATGGACCAGTGCGGACCAGTACGGACCAGTATGGACAAGGGCAGACCAGAACGGACCCAGTACGGACCAATATGGACCGGTATGGACCAGTACGGACCAGTACGGACCGGAAGGGACCAGTACGGAGCAGTACGGACCGGTACGGACCAGTGTGGACCAGTATGGACCAATATGGACCAGAACGGACCAGGACGGACCAGTACGGACCAGTGCGGACCAGTACGGACCAGTGCGGACCAGAACGGACCTGTATGGACCAGAACGGACCAGGACGGACCAGTATAGACTATTATGGACCAGTACGGACCAGTATGGACCAGTACGGACCAGTACGGACCAGTGCCGACCAGAACAGACCAGTATGGACCAGTATGGACCAGTATGGATCAGTAGGGACCAATACGGACCAGGACGGACCAATACGGACCAGTATGGACCAGTATGGACCAGTACGGACCAGTATGGACCAGTATGGACCAGTACTGACCAGAACGGACCAATAGGGAACTCTACGGACCAGTACGGACCAGTACGGACCACTATGGACCAGTACGGAGCAGTACGGGCCACTACAGACCAGTATGGACCAGAACGGAGCAGTACGGACCAGTATGGACCAGTGCGGACCAGTATGGACCAGTACGGACCAGTGCGGAACAGAACGGACAAGCACGGACTAGTACAGACAACTATGGAACAGAACGTACCAGTATGGACCAGTGCGGACCAGTACGGACCAGTATGGACCAGTATGGACCAGTACGGACCAGTGCGGACCAGTATGGACCAGTACGGACCAGAACGGACCAATAGGGAACACTACGGACCAGTACGGACCAGTGCGGACCAGAACAGACTAGTACGGACCAGACCGGATCAGTACGGACCAGTATGGACCAGTGCGGACCAGTGCGGAACAGAACGGACCAGAATGGACCAGTACAGACCAGTACGGAATACTAGGGACCAGTACGGACCACAAGGGGGCAGTACGGAGCAGTGTGGACCAGTACGGAGCAGGACGGACCAGTATGGACCAGTGAGGACCAGTGCGGACCAGAACCGACCAGTACGGACTAGTACGGACCAATATGGAACAGAACGTACCAGAACGGACCAGTACGGACTGGTAGGGACCAGTACGGACCGGTAGGGAACACTACGGACCAGTATGGACCAGTACGGACCAGAACGGACCAGTACGGACAACTATGGACCAGTACGGGCCAGAATGGACCAGTACGGACCACTATGGAACAGTACGGACCAGAACGGACCAGTATGGACCAGTGCGGACCAGAACAGACCAGTACGGACCAGTACGGACCAGTATGGAACAGTGCGGACCAGGACGGACCAGTGCGGACCAGTGCGGAACAGAACGGACAAGTACGGACTAGTACGGACCACTATGGAACAGAACGTACCAGTATGGACCAGTGCGGACCAGAACGGACCAGTATGGACCAGTATGGACCAGCACGGAACACTATGGACCAGTATGGACCAGAATGGAACACTATGGACCAGTACGGAGCAGAACGGACCAGTACGGACCAGTACGGAATACTAGTGACCAGTACGGACCACTAGGGGGCAGTACGGAGCACTATGGACCAGTATGGACCAGTGCGGACCAGTACGGACCAGTATGGAAAAGGGCAGACCAGTACGGACCAGTACGGAGTATGGACCGGTAGGGACCAATACGGACCAGTACGGACTACTAGTGACCAGTACGGACCACTAGGGGACAGTACGGACCAGTATGGACCAGTATGGACCAGTGCGGACCAGTACGGACCAGTATGGACAAGGGCAGACCAGTACGGACCAGTACGGACCAGTATGGACCGGTAGGGACCAGTACGGACCAGTACGGCAAGTATGGACCAGTATGGACCAGTGCGGAGCAGTACGGACCAGTATGGACAAGGGCAGACCAGAACGGACAAGTACGGACAAGTATGGACCAGCACGGAACACTATGGACCAGTACGGACCAGAATAGACCAGTACGGACCACTATGGACCAGTGCGGACCAGTATAGATCAGTGCGGACCAGTGCGGAACAGAACGGACCAGTACGGACTAGTACGGACCACTATGGAACAGAACGTACCAGTATGGACCAGTGCGGACCAGAACGGACCAGTATGGACCAGTATGGACCAGCACGGAACACGATGGACCAGTACGGACCAGAATGGACCAGTACGGACCACTATGGACCAGTACGGACCAGTACGGACCAGGACGGACCAGTACGGACTACTAGTGACCAGTACGAACCACTAGGTGGCAGTACGAAGCACTATGGACCTGTATGGACCAGTGCGGTCCAGTACGGACCAGTATGGACCTGTATGGACCAGTACGGACCAGTATGGACCAGTATGGATCGGTAGGGACCAATACGGACCAGGACGGACCAGTATGGGCCAGTACGGACCAGTACGGACCATTGCGGACCAGTATGGACCAGTGCGGACCAGAACGGACCTGTATGGACCAGAACAGACCATGACGGACCAGTACGGACCATTACGGACCAGAACGGACCAATAGGGACCACTACGGACCAGTACGGACCAGTATGGACCAGTATGGACCAGTACGGACCAGTATGGACCGGTACGGACCAGTATGGACCAGTGCGGACCAGAACGGAGCAGTATGGACCAGTATGGACCAGTATGGATCAATAGGGACCAATACGGACCAGGACGGACTAGTATGGACCAGTATGGACCAGTACGGACCAGAACAGACCAATAGGGAACTCTATGGACCAGTACGGACCAGTACGGACCACTACAGACCAATATGGACCAGTACGGACCAGTTCGGACCAGTATGGACCAGAGCGGACCAGAACAGACCAGTACGGACCAGTACGGACCAGTATGGACCAGTGCGGAACAGTATGGACCAGTGCGGACCAGTGCGGAACAGAACGGACCAATAGGACCAGAACGGACCACTAGGGAACAGAACGTACCAGTATGGACCAGTGCGGACCAGTACGGACGAGTATGGACCAGTATGGACCAGTACGGACCAGTATGGACCAGTATGGACCAGTATGGATCAATAGGGACCAATACGGACCAGGACGGACCAGTACGGACAAGTATGGACCAGTATGGAGCAGTACGGAACAGTATGGACCAGTACGGACCAGAACGGACCAATAGGGAACACTACGGACCAGTACGGACCAGTGGGGACCAGTACAGACCAGGACGGACCAGTACTAACCAATATGGAACAGAACGTACTAGAACGGACCAGTATGGGCCAGTACGGACCAGTACGGATCAGTAGGGACCAGTACGGACCACTATGGACCATTACGGACCAGTACGGACCACTACGGACCAGTATGGACCAGAACGGACCAGTACGGCCCAGTATGGACCAGTACCGACCAATATGGACCAGTACGGAGCAGTATGGACCAGTGCGGAACAGAACGGACCAGTATGGACCAGTATGGATCAGTAGGGACCAATACGGACCAGTACGGACTAGTATGGACCAGTACGGACCAGAACAGACCAGTACGGACCAGTATGGACCAGTACGGACCAGTATGGACCAGAGCGGACCAGTATAGACTAGTATGGGCCAGTACGGACCGGTATGGACCAGTGCGGACCAGTACGGACCAGTACGGACCAGTGCGGACTGGAACGGACCATTGTGGACCAGTACGGACAAGTATGGACCAGTACGGACCAGTATGTACCAGAGCGGACCAGTACGGACCAGTAGGGACAGTACGGACCGCTATGGACCCGTACGGACCAGAACGGACCAGTACGGACCACTATGGACCAGTACGGAGCAGAACAGACCAGTACGGACCAGTACGGATTACTAGTGTACAGTATGGACCACTAGGGGGCAGTACGGAGCACTATGGACCAGTATGGACCAGTGCGGAGCAGTACGGACCAGTATGGACAAGGGCAGACGAGAACGGAGCAGTACGGACCAGTATGGACCGGTATGGACCAGTACGGACCAGTACGGACCGGTAGGGACCAGTACTGAGCAGTATGGACCGGTACGGACCAGTGTGGACCATTATGGACCAATATGGACCAATATGGACCAGTATGAGCCAGTACGGACCAGTACGGACCAGTGCGGACCAGTATGGACCAGTGCGGAACAGAACGGACCTGTATGGACCAGAACGGACCAGGACGGACCAGTACGGACCGGTACGGACCAGTACGGACCAAACGGACCAATAGGGACCACTACGGACCAGTACGGACCAGTACGGACCAGTATGGACTAGTATGGACCAGTACGGACCAGAACAGACCAGGACGGACCAGTACGGACCAGTGCGGACCAGAACGGACCAGTATGAACCAGAACGGACCAGTATGGACCAGTATGGACCAGTATGGATCAGTAGGGACCAATACGGACCAGGACGGACCAGTACGGACCAGTATGGACCAGTATGGACCAGTATGGACCAGTACGGACCAGTATGGACCAATAGGGAACTCTACGGACCAGTACGGACCAGTACGGACCACTACAGACCATTATGGACCAGAACGGAACATTACGGACCAGTATGGACCAGTGCGGACCAGAACAGACCAGTACGGACCAGTACGGACCAGTATGGACCAGTGCGGACCAGTATGGACCAGTACGGACCAGTGCGGAACAGAACGGACAAGCACGGATTAGTACAGACAACTATGGAACAGAACGTACCAGTATGGACCAGTGCTGACCAGTACGGACCAGTATGGACCAGTATGGACCAGTACGGACCAGTACGGACCGGAAGGGACCAGTATGGAGCAGTACGGACCGGTACAGACCAGTGTGGACCAGTATGGACCAATATGGACCAGAACGGACCAGGACGGACCAGTACGGACCAGTGCGGACCAGTATGGACCAGTGCGGACCAGAACGGACCTGTATGGACCAGAACGGACCAGGACGGACCAGTATAGACTAGTATGGACCAGTACGGACCAGTATGGACCAGTACGGACCAGTATGGACCAGTGCGGACAAGAACGGACCAGTATGGACCAGTATGGACCAGTATGGATCAGTAGGGACCAATACGGACCAGGACGGAGCAGTACGGACCAGTATGGACCAGTATGGACCAGTACGGACCATTATGGACCAGTATGGACCAGTACTGACCAGAACGGACCAATAGGGAACTCTACGGACCAGTACGGACCAGTACGGACCACTACGGACCAGTACGGACCAGTACGGACCACTACGGACCAGTATGGACCAGAACGGACCAGTACGGACCAGTATGGACCAGTGCGGACCAGAACAGACCAGTACGGACCAATACGGACCAGTACGGACCAGTATGGAACAGTGCGGACCAGTACGGACCAGTACGGAGCAGTGCGGAAAAGAACGGACAAGCACGGACTAGTACAGACAACTATGGAACAGAACGTACCAGTATGGACCAGTGCGGACCAGTACGGACCAGTATGGACCAGTATGGACCAGTACGGACCAGTATGGACCAGTATTGACCAGTACGGACCAGAACGGACCAATAGGGAACACTACGGACCAGTACGGACCAGTGCGGACCAGAACAGACCAGTACGGACCAGACCGGATCAGTACGGACCAGTATGGACCAGTGAGGACCAGTGCGGA
This sequence comes from Anomalospiza imberbis, assembly GCF_031753505.1. Classification (NCBI taxonomy): domain Eukaryota; kingdom Metazoa; phylum Chordata; class Aves; order Passeriformes; family Viduidae; genus Anomalospiza; species Anomalospiza imberbis. The sequence continues at coordinate 30,228 of NW_027099355.1, forward strand.
CCAGAACCGACCAGTACGGACTAGTACGGACCACTATGGAACAGAACGTACCAGAACGGACCAGTACGGACTGGTAGGGACCAGTACGGACCGATAGGGAACACTACGGACCAGTATGGACCAGTACGGACCAGAACATACCAGTACGGACCACTATGGACCAGTACGGGCCAGAATGGACCAGTACGGACCACTATGGAACAGTACGGACCAGAACGGACCAGTATGGACCAGTGCGGACCAGAACAGACCAGTACGGACCAGTACGGACCAGTATGGAACAGTGCGGAGCAGAACGGACCAGTGCGGAGCAGTGCGGAACAGAACGGACAAGTACGGACTAGTACGGACCACTATGGAACAGAACGTACCAGTATGGACCAGTGCGGACCAGAACGGACCAGTATGGACCAGTATGGACCAGCACGGAACACTATGGACCAGTACGGACCAGAATGGAACACTATGGACCAGTACGGAGCAGAACGGACCAGTACGGACCAGTACGGAATACTAGTGACCAGTACGGACCACTAGGGGGCAGTACGGAGCACTATGGACCAGTATGGACCAGTGCGGACCAGTACGGACCAGTATGGAAAAGGGCAGACCAGTACGGACCAGTACGGACCACTATGGACCGGTATGGACCGGTACGGACCAGTACGGACTACTAGTGACCAGTACGGACCACTAGGGGACAGTACGGACCAGTATGGACCAGTATGGACCAGTGCGGACCAGTACGGACCAGTATGGACAAGGGCAGACCAGTACGGACCAGTACGGACCAGTATGGACCGGTAGGGACCAGTACGGACCAGTACGGCAAGTATGGACCAGTATGGACCAGTGCGGACCAGTACGGACCAGTATGGACAAGGGCAGACCAGAACGGACAAGTACGGACCAGTATGGACCAGCACGGAACACTATGGACCAGTACGGACCAGAATAGACCAGTACGGACCACTATGGACCAGTGCGGACCAGTATAGATCAGTGCGGACCAGTGCGGAACAGAACGGACAAGTACGGACTAGTACGGACCACTATGGAACAGAACGTACCAGTATGGACCAGTGCGGACCAGAACGGACCAGTATGGACCAGTATGGACCAGCACGGAACACGATGGACCAGTACGGACCAGAATGGACCAGTACGGACCACTATGGACC
>NW_027099356.1:0-30990 GCF_031753505.1 Anomalospiza imberbis
GGGCTGTGGCCCTGAGTGGCCGGCTGCCTGCAAAATATCCGAACGGACGAGGATATGTCCCAGACCCAACCTGCCCCCACCTCAAACCTGTGCTGCCCTGAAAGTCCTAAGGGAACCCTACAAACTGACATCAGGAACCTGGGCTGGCCACTTTTCTTTCCCAGGGAAAAGGGCCGGTCTTTGTCTCCAGGGGCTGTGGCCGGCTGAGTGGCCCTGAGTGGCCGGCTGCCTGCAAAATATCCGAACGGACGAGGATATGTCCCAGACCCAACCTGCCCCCACCTCAAACCTGTGCTGCCCTGAAAGTCCTAAGGGAACCCTACAAACTGACATCAGGAACCTGGGCTGGCCACTTTTCTTTCCCAGGGAAAAGGGCCGGTCTTTGTCTCCAGGGGCTGTGGCCCTGAGTGGCCGGCTGCCTGCAAAATATCCGAACGGATGAGGATATGTCCCAGACCCAACCTGCCCCCACCTCAAACCTGTGCTGCCCTGAAAGTCCTAAGGGAACCCTACAAACTGACATCAGGAAGCTGGGCTGGCCACTTTTCTTTCCCAGGGAAAAGGGCCGGTCTTTGTCTCCAGGGGCTGTGGCCCTGAGTGGCCGGCTGCCTGCAAAATATCCGAACGGACGAGGATATGTCCCAGACCCAACCTGCCCCCACCTCAAACCTGTGCTGCCCTGAAAGTCCTAAGGGAACCCTACAAACTGACATCAGGAACCTGGGCTGGCCACTTTTCTTTCCCAGGGAAAAGGGCCGGTCTTTGTCTCCAGGGGCTGTGGCCCTGAGTGGCCGGCTGCCTGCAAAATATCCGAACGGACGAGGATATGTCCCAGACCCAACCTGCCCTCACCTCAAACCTGTGCTGCCCTGAAAGTCCTAAGGGAACCCTACAAACTGACATCAGGAACCTGGGCTGGCCACTTTTCTTTCCCAGGGAAAAGGGCCGGTCTTTGTCTCCAGGGGCTGTGGCCCTGAGTGGCCGGCTGCCTGCAAAATATCCGAACGGACGAGGATATGTCCCAGACCCAACCTGCCCCACCTCAAACCTGTGCTGCCCTGACAGTCCCAAGGGAACCCTACAAACTGACATCAGGAACCTGGGCTGGCCACTTTTCTTTCCCAGGGAAAAGGGCCGGTCTTTGTCTCCAGGGGCTGTGGCCCTGAGTGGCCGGCTGCCTGCAAAATATCCGAACGGACGAGGATATGTCCCAGACCCAACCTGCCCCCACCTCAAACCTGTGCTGCCCTGAAAGTCCTAAGGGAACCCTACAAACTGACATCAGGAACCTGGGCTGGCCACTTTTCTTTCCCAGGGAAAAGGGCCGGTCTTTGTCTCCAGGGCCTGTGGCCCTGAGTGGCCGGCTGCCTGCAAAATATCCGAACGGACGAGGATATGTCCCAGACCCAACCTGCCCCCACCTCAAACCTGTGCTGCCCTGAAACTCCTAAGGGAACCCTACAAACTGACATCAGGAACCTGGGCTGGCACTTTTCTTTCCCAGGGAAAAGGGCCGGTCTTTGTCTCCAGGGGCTGTGGCCCTGAGTGGCCGGCTGCCTGCAAAATATCCGAACGGACGAGGATATGTCCCAGACCCAACCTGCCCTCACCTCAAACCTGTGCTGCCCTGAAAGTCCTAAGGGAACCCTACAAACTGACATCAGGAACCTGGGCTGGCCACTTTTCTTTCCCAGGGAAAAGGGCCGGTCTTTGTCTCCAGGGGCTGTGGCCCTGAGTGGCCGGCTGCCTGCAAAATATCCGAACGGACGAGGATATGTCCCAGACCCAACCTGCCCCCACCTCAAACCTGTGCTGCCCTGACAGTCCCAAGGGAACCCTACAAACTGACATCAGGAACCTGGGCTGGCCACTTTTCTTTCCCAGGGAAAAGGGCCGGTCTTTGTCTCCAGGGGCTGTGGCCCTGAGTGGCCGGCTGCCTGCAAAATATCCGAACGGACGAGGATATGTCCCAGACCCAACCTGCCCCCACCTCAAACCTGTGCTGCCCTGAAAGTCCTAAGGGAACCCTATAAACTGACATCAGGGAGCTGGGCTGGCCACTTTTCTTTCCCAGGGAAAAGGGCCGGTCTTTGTCTCCAGGGGCTGTGGCCCTGAGTGGCCGGCTGCCTGCAAAATATCCGAACGGACGAGGATATGTCCCAGACCCAACCTGCCCCCACCTCAAACCTGTGCTGCCCTGAAAGTCCTAAGGGAACCCTACAAACTGACATCAGGAAGCTGGGCTGGCCACTTTTCTTTCCCAGGGAAAAGGGCCGGTCTTTGTCTCCAGGGGCTGTGGCCCTGAGTGGCCGGCTGCCTGCAAAATATCCGAACGGACGAGGATATGTCCCAGACCCAACCTGCCCCCACCTCAAACCTGTGCTGCCCTGAAAGTCCTAAGGGAACCCTACAAACTGACATCAGGAACCTGGGCTGGACACTTTTCTTTCCCAGGGAAAAGGCCGGTCTTTGTCTCCAGGGGCTGTGGCCCTGAGTGGCCGGCTGCCTGCAAAATATCCGAACGGACGAGGATATGTCCCAGACCCAACCTGCCCCCACCTCAAACCTGTGCTGCCCTGAAAGTCCCAAGGGAACCCTACAAACTGACATCAGGAACCTGGGCTGGCCACTTTTCTTTCCCAGGGAAAAGGGCCGGTCTTTGTCTCCAGGGGCTGTGGCCCTGAGTGGCCGGCTGCCTGCAAAATATCCGAACGGACGAGGATATGTCCCAGACCCAACCTGCCCCCACCTCAAACCTGTGCTGCCCTGAAAGTCCTAAGGGAACCCTACAAACTGACATCAGGAACCTGGGCTGGCCACTTTTCTTTCCCAGGGAAAAGGGCCGGTCTTTGTCTCCAGGGGCTGTGGCCCTGAGTGGCCGGCTGCCTGCAAAATATCCGAACGGACGAGGATATGTCCCAGACCCAACCTGCCCCCACCTCAAACCTGTGCTGCCCTGAAAGTCCTAAGGGAACCCTACAAACTGACATCAGGAACCTGGGCTGGACACTTTTCTTTCCCAGGGAAAAGGGCCGGTCTTTGTCTCCAGGGGCTGTGGCCCTGAGTGGCCGGCTGCCTGCAAAATATCCGAACGGACGAGGATATGTCCCAGACCCAACCTGCCCCCACCTCAAACCTGTGCTGCCCTGAAAGTCCCAAGGGAACCCTACAAACTGACATCAGGAACCTGGGCTGGCCACTTTTCTTTCCCAGGGAAAAGGGCCGGTCTTTGTCTCCAGGGGCTGTGGCCCTGAGTGGCCGGCTGCCTGCAAAATATCCGAACGGACGAGGATATGTCCCAGACCCAACCTGCCCCCACCTCAAACCTGTGCTGCCCTGAAAGTCCTAAGGGAACCCTACAAACTGACATCAGGAACCTGGGCTGGACACTTTTCTTTCCCAGGGAAAAAGGGCCGGTCTTTGTCTCCAGGGGCTGTGGCCCTGAGTGGCCGGCTGCCTGCAAAATATCCGAACGGACGAGGATATGTCCCAGACCCAACCTGCCCCCACCTCAAACCTGTGCTGCCCTGAAAGTCCTAAGGGAACCCTACAAACTGACATCAGGAACCTGGGCTGGCCACTTTTCTTTCCCAGGGAAAAGGGCCCGGTCTTTGTCTCCAGGGGCTGTGGCCCTGAGTGGCCGGCTGCCTGCAAAATATCCGAACGGACGAGGATATGTCCCAGACCCAACCTGCCCCCACCTCAAACCTGTGCTGCCCTGAAAGTCCTAAGGGAACCCTACAAACTGACATCAGGAACCTGGGCTGGCCACTTTTCTTTCCCAGGGAAAAGGGCCGGTCTTTGTCTCCAGGGGCTGTGGCCCTGAGTGGCCGGCTGCCTGCAAAAATATCCGAACGGACGAGGATATGTCCCAGACCCAACCTGCCCCCACCTCAAACCTGTGCTGCCCTAAAAGTCCTAAGGGAACCCTACAAACTGACATCAGGAACCTGGGCTGGCCACTTTTCTTTCCCAGGGAAAAGGGCCGGTCTTTGTCTCCAGGGGCTGTGGCCGGCTGAGTGGCCCTGAGTGGCCGGCTGCCTGCAAAATATCCGAACGGACGAGGATATGTCCCAGACCCAACCTGCCCCCACCTCAAACCTGTGCTGCCCTGAAAGTCCTAAGGGAACCCTACAAACTGACATCAGGAAGCTGGGCTGGCCACTTTTCTTTCCCAGGGAAAAGGGCCGGTCTTTGTCTCCAGGGGCTGTGGCCCTGAGTGGCCGGCTGCCTGCAAAATATCCGAACGGACGAGGATATGTCCCAGACCCAACCTGCCCTCACCTCAAACCTGTGCTGCCCTGAAAGTCCTAAGGGAACCCTACAAACTGACATCAGGAACCTGGGCTGGCCACTTTTTCTTTCCCAGGGAAAAGGGCCGGTCTTTGTCTCCAGGGGCTGTGGCCCTGAGTGGCCGGCTGCCTGCAAAATATCCGAACGGACGAGGATATGTCCCAGACCCAACCTGCCCCCACCTCAAACCTGTGCTGCCCTGACAGTCCCAAGGGAACCCTACAAACTGACATCAGGAACCTGGGCTGGCCACTTTTCTTTCCCAGGGAAAAGGGCCGGTCTTTGTCTCCAGGGGCTGTGGCCCTGAGTGGCCGGCTGCCTGCAAAATATCCGAACGGACGAGGATATGTCCCAGACCCAACCTGCCCCCACCTCAAACCTGTGCTGCCCTGAAAGTCCTAAGGGAACCCTACAAACTGACATCAGGAACCTGGGCTGGCCACTTTTCTTTCCCAGGGAAAAGGGCCGGTCTTTGTCTCCAGGGGCTGTGGCCGGCTGAGTGGCCCTGAGTGGCCGGCTGCCTGCAAAATATCCGAACGGACGAGGATATATCCCAGACCCAACCTGCCCCCACCTCAAACCTGTGCTGCCCTGAAAGTCCTAAGGGAACCCTACAAACTGACATCAGGAAGCTGGGCTGGCCACTTTTCTTTCCCAGGGAAAAGGGCCGGTCTTTGTCTCCAGGGGCTGTGGCCCTGAGTGGCCGGCTGCCTGCAAAATATCCGAACGGACGAGGATATGTCCCAGACCCAACCTGCCCCCACCTCAAACCTGTGCTGCCCTGAAAGTCCTAAGGGAACCCTACAAACTGACATCAGGAACCTGGGCTGGCCACTTTTCTTTCCCAGGGAAAAGGGCCGGTCTTTGACTCCAGGGGCTGTGGCCCTGAGTGGCCGGCTGCCTGCAAAATATCCGAACGGACGAGGATATGTCCCAGACCCAACCTGCCCCCACCTCAAACCTGTGCTGCCCTGAAAGTCCTAAGGGAACCCTACAAACTGACATCAGGAACCTGGGCTGGCCACTTTTCTTTCCCAGGGAAAAGGGCCGGTCTTTGTCTCCAGGGGCTGTGGCCCTGAGTGGCCGGCTGCCTGCAAAATATCCGAACGGACGAGGATATGTCCCAGACCCAACCTGCCCCCACCTCAAACCTGTGCTGCCCTGACAGTCCCAAGGGAACCCTACAAACTGACATCAGGAACCTGGGCTGGCCACTTTTCTTTCCAGGGAAAAGGGCCGGTCTTTGTCTCCAGGGGCTGTGGCCCTGAGTGGCCGGCTGCCTGCAAAATATCCGAACGGACGAGGATATGTCCCAGACCCAACCTGCCCCCACCTCAAACCTGTGCTGCCCTGAAACTCCTAAGGGAACCCTACAAACTGACATCAGGAACCTGGGCTGGCCACTTTTCTTTCCCAGGGAAAAGGGCCGGTCTTTGTCTCCAGGGGCTGTGGCCCTGAGTGGCCGGCTGCCTGCAAAATATCCGAACGGACGAGGATATGTCCCAGACCCAACCTGCCCCCACCTCAAACCTGTGCTGCCCTGAAAGTCCTAAGGGAACCCTACAAACTGACATCAGGAACCTGGGCTGGACACTTTTCTTTCCCAGGGAAAAGGGCCGGTCTTTGTCTCCAGGGGCTGTGGCCCTGAGTGGCCGGCTGCCTGCAAAATATCCGAACGGACGAGGATATGTCCCAGACCCAACCTGCCCCCACCTCAAACCTGTGCTGCCCTGAAACTCCTAAGGGAACCCTACAAACTGACATCAGGAACCTGGGCTGGCCACTTTTCTTTCCCAGGGAAAAGGGCCGGTCTTTGTCTCCAGGGGCTGTGGCCCTGAGTGGCCGGCTGCCTGCAAAATATCCGAACGGACGAGGATATGTCCCAGACCCAACCTGCCCCCACCTCAAACCTGTGCTGCCCTGACAGTCCCAAGGGAACCCTACAAACTGACATCAGGAACCTGGGCTGGCCACTTTTCTTTCCCAGGGAAAAGGGCCGGTCTTTGTCTCCAGGGGCTGTGGCCCCTGAGTGGCCGGCTGCCTGCAAAATATCCGAACGGACGAGGATATGTCCCAGACCCAACCTGCCCCCACCTCAAACCTGTGCTGCCCTGAAAGTCCTAAGGGAACCCTACAAACTGACATCAGGAAGCTGGGCTGGACACTTTTCTTTCCCAGGGAAAAGGGCCGGTCTTTGTCTCCAGGGGCTGTGGCCCGGCTGAGTGGCCCTGAGTGGCCGGCTGCCTGCAAAATATCCGAACGGACGAGGATATGTCCCAGACCCAACCTGCCCCCACCTCAAACCTGTGCTGCCCTGAAAGTCCTAAGGGAACCCTACAAACTGACATCAGGAACCTGGGCTGGCCACTTTTCTTTCCCAGGGAAAAGGGGCCGTCTTTGTCTCCAGGGGGCTGTGGCCCTGAGTGGCCGGCTGCCTGCAAAATATCCGAACGGATGAGGATATGTCCCAGACCCAACCTGCCCCCACCTCAAACCTGTGCTGCCCTGAAAGTCCTAAGGGAACCCTACAAACTGACATCAGGAACCTGGGCTGGCCACTTTTCTTTCCCAGGGAAAAGGGCCGGTCTTTGTCTCCAGGGGCTGTGGCCCTGAGTGGCCGGCTGCCTGCAAAATATCCGAACGGACGAGGATATGTCCCAGACCCAACCTGCCCCCACCTCAAACCTGTGCTGCCCTGAAAGTCCTAAGGGAACCCTACAAACTGACATCAGGAAGCTGGGCTGGCCACTTTTCTTTCCCAGGGAAAAGGGCCGGTCTTTGTCTCCAGGGCTGTGGCCCTGAGTGGCCGGCTGCCTGCAAAATATCCGAACGGACGAGGATATGTCCCAGACCCAACCTGCCCTCACCTCAAACCTGTGCTGCCCTGAAAGTCCTAAGGGAACCCTACAAACTGACATCAGGAACCTGGGCTGGACACTTTTCTTTCCCAGGGAAAAGGGCCGGTCTTTGTCTCCAGGGGCTGTGGCCCTGAGTGGCCGGCTGCCTGCAAAATATCCCGAACGGACGAGGATATGTCCCAGACCCAACCTGCCCCCACCTCAAACCTGTGCTGCCCTGACAGTCCCAAGGGAACCCTACAAACTGACATCAGGAACCTGGGCTGGCCACTTTTCTTTCCCAGGGAAAAGGGCCGGTCTTTGTCTCCAGGGGCTGTGGCCCTGAGTGGCCGGCTGCCTGCAAAATATCCGAACGGACGAGGATATGTCCCAGACCCAACCTGCCCCCACCTCAAACCTGTGCTGCCCTGAAAGTCCTAAGGGAACCCTACAAACTGACATCAGGAACCTGGGCTGGCCACTTTTCTTTCCCAGGGAAAAGGGCCGGTCTTTGTCTCCAGGGGCTGTGGCCGGCTGAGTGGGCCCTGAGTGGCCGGCTGCCTGCAAAATATCCGAACGGACGAGGATATATCCCAGACCCAACCTGCCCCCACCTCAAACCTGTGCTGCCCTGAAAGTCCTAAGGGAACCCTACAAACTGACATCAGGAAGCTGGGCTGGCCACTTTTCTTTCCCAGGGAAAAGGGCCGGTCTTTGTCTCCAGGGGCTGTGGCCCTGAGTGGCCGGCTGCCTGCAAAATATCCGAACGGACGAGGATATGTCCCAGACCCAACCTGCCCCCACCTCAAACCTGTGCTGCCCTGAAAGTCCTAAGGGAACCCTACAAACTGACATCAGGAAGCTGGGCTGGCCACTTTTCTTTCCCAGGGAAAAGGGCCGGTCTTTGTCTCCAGGGGCTGTGGCCCTGAGTGGCCGGCTGCCTGCAAAATATCCGAACGGACGAGGATATGTCCCAGACCCAACCTGCCCCCACCTCAAACCTGTGCTGCCCTGAAAGTCCTAAGGGAACCCTACAAACTGACATAAGGAAGCTGGGCTGGCCACTTTTCTTTCCCAGGGAAAAGGGCCGGTGTTTGTCTCCAGGGGCTGTGGCCCTGAGTGGCCGGCTGCCTGCAAAATATCCGAACGGACGAGGATATGTCCCAGACCCAACCTGCCCCCACCTCAAACCTGTGCTGCCCTGAAACTCCTAAGGGAACCCTACAAACTGACATCAGGAACCTGGGCTGGACACTTTTCTTTCCCAGGGAAAAGGGCCGGTCTTTGTCTCCAGGGGCTGTGGCCCTGAGTGGCCGGCTGCCTGCAAAATATCCGAACGGACGAGGATATGTCCCAGACCCAACCTGCCCCCACCTCAAACCTGTGCTGCCCTGAAACTCCTAAGGGAACCCTACAAACTGACATCAGGAAGCTGGGCTGGCCACTTTTCTTTCCCAGGGAAAAGGGCCGGTCTTTGTCTCCAGGGGCTGTGGCCCTGAGTGGCCGGCTGCCTGCAAAATAGCCGAACGGACGAGGATATGTCCCAGACCCAACCTGCCCCCACCTCAAACCTGTGCTGCCCTGAAAGTCCTAAGGGAACCCTACAAACTGACATCAGGAACCTGGGCTGGCCACTTTTCTTTCCAGGGAAAAGGGCCGGTCTTTGTCTCCAGGGGCTGTGGCCCTGAGTGGCCGGGCTGCCTGCAAAATATCCGAACGGACGAGGATATGTCCCAGACCCAACCTGCCCCCACCTCAAACCTGTGCTGCCCTGACAGTCCCAAGGGAACCCTACAAACTGACATCAGGAACCTGGGCTGGCCACTTTTCTTTCCCAGGGAAAAGGGCCGGTCTTTGTCTCCAGGGGCTGTGGCCGGCTGAGTGGCCCTGAGTGGCCGGCTGCCTGCAAAATATCCGAACGGACGAGGATATGTCCCAGACCCAACCTGCCCCCACCTCAAACCTCTGCTGCCCTGAAAGTCCTAAGGGAACCCTACAAACTGACATCAGGAAGCTGGGCTGGCCACTTTTCTTTCCCAGGGAAAAGGGCCGGTCTTTGTCTCCAGGGCTGTGGCCCTGAGTGGCCGGCTGCCTGCAAAATATCCGAACGGACGAGGATATGTCCCAGACCCAACCTGCCCCCACCTCAAACCTGTGCTGCCCTGAAAGTCCTAAGGGAACCCTACAAACTGACATCAGGAAGCTGGCGCTGGCCACTTTTCTTTCCCAGGGAAAAGAGGGCCGGTCTTTGTCTCCAGGGGCTGTGGCCCTGAGTGGCCGGCTGCCTGCAAAATATCCGAACGGACGAGGATATGTCCCAGACCCAACCTGCCCCCACCTCAAACCTGTGCTGCCCTGAAAGTCCTAAGGGAACCCTACAAACTGACATCAGGAACCTGGGCTGGCCACTTTTCTTTCCCAGGGAAAAGGGGCCGGTCTTTGTCTCCAGGGGCTGTGGCCCTGAGTGGCCGGCTGCCTGCAAAATATCCGAACGGACGAGGATATGTCCCAGACCCAACCTGCCCCCACCTCAAACCTGTGCTGCCCTGAAACTCCTAAGGGAACCCTACAAACTGACATCAGGAACCTGGGCTGGCCACTTTTCTTTCCCAGGGAAAAGGGCCGGTCTTTGTCTCCAGGGGCTGTGGCCCTGAGTGGCCGGCTGCCTGCAAAATATCCGAACGGACGAGGATATGTCCCAGACCCAACCTGCCCCCACCTCAAACCTGTGCTGCCCTGAAAGTCCTAAGGGAACCCTACAAACTGACATCAGGAACCTGGGCTGGCCACTTTTCTTTCCCAGGGAAAAGGGCCGGTCTTTGTCTCCAGGGGCTGTGGCCCTGAGTGGCCGGCTGCCTGCAAAATATCCGAACGGACGAGGATATGTCCCAGACCCAACCTGCCCCCACCTCAAACCTGTGCTGCCCTGAAAGTCCTAAGGGAACCCTACAAATTGACATCAGGAACCTGGGCTGGCCACTTTTCTTTCCCAGGGAAAAGGGCCGGTCTTTGTCTCCAGGGGCTGTGGCCCTGAGTGGCCGGCTGCCTGCAAAATATCCGAACGGATGAGGATATGTCCCAGACCCAACCTGCCCCCACCTCAAACCTGTGCTGCCCTGAAAGTCCTAAGGGAACCCTACAAACTGACATCAGGAACCTGGGCTGGCCACTTTTCTTTCCCAGGGAAAAGGGCCGGTCTTTGTCTCCAGGGGCTGTGGCCCTGAGTGGCCGGCTGCCTGCAAAATATCCGAACGGACGAGGATATGTCCCAGACCCAACCTGCCCCCCACCTCAAACTTGTGCTGCCCTGAAAGTCCTAAGGGAACCCTACAAACTGACATCAGGAACCTGGGCTGGCCACTTTTCTTTCCCAGGGAAAAGGGCCGGTCTTTGTCTCCAGGGGCTGTGGCCCTGAGTGGCCGGCTGCCTGCAAAATATCCGAACGGACGAGGATATGTCCCAGACCCAACCTGCCCCCACCTCAAACCTGTGCTGCCCTGAAAGTCCTAAGGGAACCCTACAAACTGACATCAGGAACCTGGGCTGGCCACTTTTCTTTCCCAGGGAAAAGGGCCGGTCTTTGTCTCCAAGGGGCTGTGGCCCTGAGTGGCCGGCTGCCTGCAAAATATCCGAACGGACGAGGATATGTCCCAGACCCAACCTGCCCCCACCTCAAACCTGTGCTGCCCTGACAGTCCCAAGGGAACCCTACAAACTGACATCAGGAAGCTGGGCTGGCCACTTTTCTTTCCCAGGGAAAAGGGCCGGTCTTTGTCTCCAGGGGCTGTGGCCCTGAGTGGCCGGCTGCCTGCAAAATATCCGAACGGACGAGGATATGTCCCAGACCCAACCTGCCCCCACCTCAAACCTGTGCTGCCTAAAAGTCCTAAGGGAACCCTACAAACTGACATCAGGAAGCTGGGCTGGCCACTTTTCTTTCCCAGGGAAAAGGGCCGGTCTTTGTCTCCAGGGGCTGTGGCCCTGAGTGGCCGGCTGCCTGCAAAATATCCGAACGGACGAGGATATGTCCCAGACCCAACCTGCCCCACCTCAAACCTGTGCTGCCCTGAAAGTCCTAAGGGAACCCTACAAACTGACATCAGGAACCTGGGCTGGCCACTTTTCTTTCCCAGGGAAAAGGGCCGGTCTTTGTCTCCAGGGGCTGTGGCCCTGAGTGGCCGGCTGCCTGCAAAATATCCGAACGGACGAGGATATGTCCCAGACCCAACCTGCCCCCACCTCAAACCTGTGCTGCCCTGAAAGTCCTAAGGGAACCCTACAAACTGACATCAGGAACCTGGGCTGGCCACTTTTCTTTCCCAGGGAAAAGGGCCGGTCTTTGTCTCCAGGGGCTGTGGCCCTGAGTGGCCGGCTGCCTGCAAAATATCCGAACGGACGAGGATATGTCCCAGACCCAACCTGCCCCCCACCTCAAACCTGTGCTGCCCTGACAGTCCCAAGAGAACCCTACAAACTGACATCAGGGAACCTGGGCTGGCCACTTTTCTTTCCCAGGGAAAAGGGCCGGTCTTTGTCTCCAGGGGCTGTGGCCCTGAGTGGCCGGCTGCCTGCAAAATATCCGAACGGATGAGGATATGTCCCAGACCCAACCTGCCCCCACCTCAAACCTGTGCTGCCCTGAAAGTCCTAAGGGAACCCTACAAACTGACATCAGGAACCTGGGCTGGCCACTTTTCTTTCCCAGGGAAAAGGGCCGGTCTTTGTCTCCAGGGGCTGTGGCCCTGAGTGGCCGGCTGCCTGCAAAATATCCGAACGGACGAGGATATGTCCCAGACCCAACCTGCCCTCACCTCAAACCTGTGCTGCCCTGAAAGTCCTAAGGGAACCCTACAAACTGACATCAGGAACCTGGGCTGGCCACTTTTCTTTCCCAGGGAAAAGGGCCGGTCTTTGTCTCCAGGGGCTGTGGCCCTGAGTGGCCGGCTGCCTGCAAAATATCCGAACGGATGAGGATATGTCCCAGACCCAACCTGCCCCCACCTCAAACCTGTGCTGCCCTGAAAGTCCTAAGGGAACCCTACAAACTGACATCAGGAAGCTGGGCTGGCCACTTTTCTTTCCCAGGGAAAAGGGCCGGTCTTTGTCTCCAGGGGCTGTGGCCCTGAGTGGCCGGCTGCCTGCAAAATATCCGAACGGACGAGGATATGTCCCAGACCCAACCTGCCCTCACCTCAAACCTGTGCTGCCCTGAAAGTCCTAAGGGAACCCTACAAACTGACATCAGGAACCTGGGCTGGCCACTTTTCTTTCCCAGGGAAAAGGGCCGGTCTTTGTCTCCAGGGGCTGTGGCCGGCTGAGTGGCCCTGAGTGGCCAGCTGCCTGCAAAATATCCGAACGGACGAGGATATATCCCAGACCCAACCTGCCCCCACCTCAAACCTGTGCTGCCCTGAAAAGTCCTAAGGGAACCCTACAAACTGACATCAGGAAGCTGGGCTGGCCACTTTTCTTTCCCAGGGAAAAGGGCCGGTCTTTGTCTCCAGGGGCTGTGGCCCTGAGTGGCCGGCTGCCTGCAAAATATCCGAACGGACGAGGATATATCCCAGACCCAACCTGCCCCCACCTCAAACCTGTGCTGCCCTGACAGTCCTAAGGGAACCCTACAAACTGACATCAGGAACCTGGGCTGGCCACTTTTCTTTCCCAGGGAAAAGGGCCGGTCTTTGTCTCCAGGGGCTGTGGCCCTGAGTGGCCGGCTGCCTGCAAAAATATCCGAACGGACGAGGATATGTCCCAGACCCAACCTGCCCCCACCTCAAACCTGTGCTGCCCTGACAGTCCTAAGGGAACCCTACAAACTGACATCAGGAACCTGGGCTGGCCACTTTTCTTTCCAGGGAAAAGGGCCGGTCTTTGTCTCCAGGGGCTGTGGCCCTGAGTGGCCGGCTGCCTGCAAAATATCCGAACGAACGAGGATATGTCCCAGACCCAACCTGCCCCCACCTCAAACCTGTGCTGCCCTGAAAGTCCTAAGGGAACCCTACAAACTGACATCAGGAACCTGGGCTGGCCACTTTTCTTTCCCAGGGAAAAGGGCCGGTCTTTGTCTCCAGGGGCTGTGGCCCTGAGTGGCCGGCTGCCTGCAAAATATCCGAACGGACGAGGATATGTCCCAGACCCAACCTGCCCTCACCTCAAACCTGTGCTGCCCTGAAAGTCCTAAGGGAACCCTACAAACTGACATCAGGAACCTGGGCTGGCCACTTTTCTTTCCCAGGGAAAAGGGCCGGTCTTTGTCTCCAGGGGCTGTGGCCCTGAGTGGCCGGCTGCCTGCAAAATATCCGAACGGACGAGGATATGTCCCAGACCCAACCTGCCCCCACCTCAAACCTGTGCTGCCCTGACAGTCCCAAGGGAACCCTACAAACTGACATCAGGAAGCTGGGCTGGCCACTTTTCTTTCCCAGGGAAAAGGGCCGGTCTTTGTCTCCAGGGGCTGTGGCCCTGAGTGGCCGGCTGCCTGCAAAATATCCGAACGGACGAGGATATGTCCCAGACCCAACCTGCCCCCACCTCAAACCTGTGCTGCCCTGAAAGTCCTAAGGGAACCCTACAAACTGACATCAGGAACCTGGGCTGGCCACTTTTCTTTCCCAGGGAAAAGGGCCGGTCTTTGTCTCCAGGGGCTGTGGCCGGCTGAGTGGCCCTGAGTGGCCGGCTGCCTGCAAAATATCCAAACGGACGAGGATATATCCCAGACCCAACCTGCCCCACCTCAAACCTGTGCTGCCCTGAAAGTCCTAAGGGAACCCTACAAACTGACATCAGGAACCTGGGCTGGCCACTTTTCTTTCCCAGGGAAAAGGGCCGGTCTTTGTCTCCAGGGGCTGTGGCCCTGAGTGGCCGGCTGCCTGCAAAATATCCGAACGGACGAGGATATATCCCAGACCCAACCTGCCCCCACCTCAAACCTGTGCTGCCCTGACAGTCCTAAGGGAACCCTACAAACTGACATCAGGAACCTGGGCTGGCCACTTTTCTTTCCAGGGAAAAGGGCCGGTCTTTGTCTCCAGGGGCTGTGGCCCTGAGTGGCCGGCTGCCTGCAAAATATCCGAACGGACGAGGATATGTCCCAGACCCAACCTGCCCCCACCTCAAACCTGTGCTGCCCTGAAAGTCCTAAGGGAACCCTACAAACTGACATCAGGAACCTGGGCTGGCCACTTTTCTTTCCCAGGGAAAAGGGCCGGTCTTTGTCTCCAGGGGCTGTGGCCCTGAGTGGCCGGCTGCCTGCAAAATATCCGAACGGACGAGGATATGTCCCAGACCCAACCTGCCCCCACCTCAAACCTGTGCTGCCCTGAAAGTCCTAAGGGAACCCTACAAACTGACATCAGGAACCTGGGCTGGCCACTTTTCTTTCCCAGGGAAAAGGGCCGGTCTTTGTCTCCAGGGGCTGTGGCCCTGAGTGGCCGGCTGCCTGCAAAATATCTGAACGGACGAGGATATGTCCCAGACCCAACCTGCCCCCACCTCAAACCTGTGCTGCCCTGACAGTCCCAAGGGAACCCTACAAACTGACATCAGGAACCTGGGCTGGCCACTTTTCTTTCCCAGGGAAAAGGGCCGGTCTTTGTCTCCAGGGGCTGTGGCCCTGAGTGGCCGGCTGCCTGCAAAATATCCGAACGGACGAGGATATGTCCCAGACCCAACCTGCCCCCACCTCAAACCTGTGCTGCCCTGAAAGTCCTAAGGGAACCCTACAAACTGACATCAGGAACCTGGGCTGGCCACTTTTCTTTCCCAGGGAAAAGGGCCGGTCTTTGTCTCCAGGGGCTGTGGCCCTGAGTGGCCGGCTGCCTGCAAAATATCCGAACGGACGAGGATATGTCCCAGACCCAACCTGCCCCCACCTCAAACCTGTGCTGCCCTGACAGTCCCAAGGGAACCCTACAAACTGACATCAGGAACCTGGGCTGGCCACTTTTCTTTCCCAGGGAAAAGGGCCGGTCTTTGTCTCCAGGGGCTGTGGCCGGCTGAGTGGCCCTGAGTGGCCGGCTGCCTGCAAAATATTCCGAACGGACGAGGATATATCCCAGACCCAACCTGCCCCCACCTCAAACCTGTGCTGCCCTGAAAGTCCTAAGGGAACCCTACAAACTGACATCAGGAACCTGGGCTGGCCACTTTTCTTTCCCAGGGAAAAGGGCCGGTCTTTGTCTCCAGGGGCTGTGGCCCTGAGTGGCCGGCTGCCTGCAAAATATCCGAACGGACGAGGATATGTCCCAGACCCAACCTGCCCCCACCTCAAACCTGTGCTGCCCTGAAAGTCCTAAGGGAACCCTACAAACTGACATCAGGAAGCTGGGCTGGCCACTTTTCTTTCCCAGGGAAAAGGGCCGGTCTTTGTCTCCAGGGGCTGTGGCCCTGAGTGGCCGGCTGCCTGCAAAATATCCAAACGGACGAGGATATATCCCAGACCCAACCTGCCTCCACCTCAAACCTGTGCTGCCCTGAAAGTCCTAAGGGAACCCTACAAACTGACATAAGGAAGCTGGGCTGGCCACTTTTCTTTCCCAGGGAAAAGGGCCGGTGTTTGTCTCCAGGGGCTGTGGCCCTGAGTGGCCGGCTGCCTGCAAAATATCCGAACGGACGAGGATATGTCCCAGACCCAACCTGCCCCCACCTCAAACCTGTTCTGCCCTGAAAGTCCTAAGGGAACCCTACAAACTGACATCAGGAACCTGGGCTGGACACTTTTCTTTCCCAGGGAAAAGGGCCGGTCTTTGTCTCCAGGGGCTGTGGCCCTGAGTGGCCGGCTGCCTGCAAAATATCCGAACGGACGAGGATATGTCCCAGACCCAACCTGCCCCCACCTCAAACCTGTGCTGCCCTGAAAGTCCTAAGGGAACCCTATAAACTGACATCAGGAAGCTGGGCTGGCCACTTTTCTTTCCCAGGGAAAAGGGCCGGTCTTTGTCTCCAGGGGCTGTGGCCCTGAGTGGCCGGCTGCCTGCAAAATATCCGAACGGACGAGGATATGTCCCAGACCCAACCTGCCCCCACCTCAAACCTGTGCTGCCCTGACAGTCCCAAGAGAAACCTACAAACTGACATCAGGAACCTGGGCTGGCCACTTTTCTTTCCCAGGGAAAAGGGCCGGTCTTTGTCTCCAGGGGCTGTGGCCCTGAGTGGCCGGCTGCCTGCAAAATATCCGAACGGACGAGGATATGTCCCAGACCCAACCTGCCCCCACCTCAAACCTGTGCTGCCCTGACAGTCCCAAGAGAAACCTACAAACTGACATCAGGAACCTGGGCTGGCCACTTTTCTTTCCCAGGGAAAAGGGCCGGTCTTTGTCTCCAGGGGCTGAGGCCCTGAGTGGCCGGCTGCCTGCAAAATATCCGAACGGACGAGGATATGTCCCAGACCCAACCTGCCCCCACCTCAAACCTGTGCTGCCCTGAAAGTCCTAAGGGAACCCTACAAACTGACATCAGGAACCTGGGCTGGCCACTTTTCTTTCCCAGGGAAAAGGGCCGGTCTTTGTCTCCAGGGGCTGTGGCCCTGAGTGGCCGGCTGCCTGCAAAATATCCGAACGGACGAGGATATGTCCCAGACCCAACCTGCCCCCACCTCAAACCTGTGCTGCCCTGACAGTCCCAAGGGAACCCTACAAACAGACATCAGGAACCTGGGCTGGCCACTTTTCTTTCCCAGGGAAAAGGGCCGGTCTTTGTCTCCAGGGGCTGTGGCCCTGAGTGGCCGACTGCCTGCAAAATATCCGAACGGACGAGGATATGTCCCAGACCCAACCTGCCCCCACCTCAAACCTGTGCTGCCCTGACAGTCCCAAGAGAAACCTACAAACTGACATCAGGAACCTGGGCTGGCCACTTTTCTTTCCCAGGGAAAAGGGCCGGTCTTTGTCTCCAGGGGCTGTGGCCGGCTGAGTGGCCCTGAGTGGCCGGCTGCCTGCAAAATATCCAAACGGACGAGGATATGTCCCAGACCCAACCTGCCCCCACCTCAAACCTGTGCTGCCCTGAAAGTCCTAAGGGAACCCTACAAACTGACATCAGGAAGCTGGGCTGGCCACTTTTCTTTCCCAGGGAAAAGGGCCGGTCTTTGTCTCCAGGGGCTGTGGCCCTGAGTGGCCGGCTGCCTGCAAAATATCCGAACGAACGAGGATATGTCCCAGACCCAACCTGCCCCCACCTCAAACCTGTGCTGCCCTGAAACTCCCAAGAGAAACCTACAAACTGACATCAGGAACCTGGGCTGGCCACTTTTCTTTCCCAGGGAAAAGGGCCGGTCTTTGTCTCCAGGGGCTGAGGCCCTGAGTGGCCGGCTGCCTGCAAAATATCCGAACGGACGAGGATATGTCCCAGACCCAACCTGCCCCCACCTCAAACCTGTGCTGCCCTGAAAGTCCTAAGGGAACCCTACAAACTGACATCAGGAACCTGGGCTGGCCACTTTTCTTTCCCAGGGAAAAGGGCCGGTCTTTGTCTCCAGGGGCTGTGGCCGGCTGAGTGGCCCTGAGTGGCCGGCTGCCTGCAAAATATCTGAACGGACGAGGATATGTCCCAGACCCAACCTGCCCCCACCTCAAACCTGTGCTGCCCTGAAAGTCCTAAGGGAACCCTACAAACTGACATCAGGAACCTGGGCTGGCCACTTTTCTTTCCCAGGGAAAAGGGCCGGTCTTTGTCTCCAGGGGCTGTGGCCCTGAGTGGCCGGCTGCCTGCAAAATATCCGAACGGACGAGGATATGTCCCAGACCCAACCTGCCCCCACCTCAAACCTGTGCTGCCCTGACAGTCCCAAGAGAAACCTACAAACTGACATCAGGAACCTGGGCTGGACACTTTTCTTTCCCAGGGAAAAGGGCCGGTCTTTGTCTCCAGGGGCTGTGGCCCTGAGTGGCCGACTGCCTGCAAAATATCCGAACGGACGAGGATATGTCCCAGACCCAACCTGCCCCCACCTCAAACCTGTGCTGCCCTGACAGTCCCAAGAGAAACCTACAAACTGACATCAGGAACCTGGGCTGGCCACTTTTCTTTCCCAGGGAAAAGGGCCGGTCTTTGTCTCCAGGGGCTGTAGCCGGCTGAGTGGCCCTGAGTGGCCGGCTGCCTGCAAAATATCCGAACGGACGAGGATATGTCCCAGACCCAACCTGCCCCCACCTCATCTTGTGCTGCCCTGACAGTCCCAAGAGAAACCTACAAACTGACATCAGGAACCTGGGCTGGCCACTTTTCTTTCCCAGGGAAAAGGGCCGGTCTTTGTCTCCAGGGGCTGTGGCCGGCTGAGTGGCCGGCTGCCTGCAAAATATCCGAACGGACGAGGATATGTCCCAGACCCAACCTGCCCCCACCTCAAACCTGTGCTGCCCTGACAGTCCCAAGAGAACCCTACAAACTGACATCAGGAACCTGGGCTGGCCACTTTTCTTTCCCAGGGAAAAGGGCCGGTCTTTGTCTCCAGGGGCTGTGGCCCTGAGTGGCCGGCTGCCTGCAAAATATCCGAACGGACGAGGATATGTCCCAGACCCAACCTGCCCTCACCTCAAACCTGTGCTGCCCTGAAAGTCCTAAGGGAACCCTACAAACTGACATCAGGAAGCTGGGCTGGCCACTTTTCTTTCCCAGGGAAAAGGGCCAGTCTTTGTCTCCAGGGGCTGTGGCCCTGAGTGGCCGGCTGCCTGCAAAATATCTGAACGGACGAGGATATGTCCCAGACCCAACCTGCCCCCACCTCAAACCTGTGCTGCCCTGAAAGTCCTAAGGGAACCCTACAAACTGACATCAGGAACCTGGGCTGGCCACTTTTCTTTCCCAGGTAAAAGGGCCGGTGTTTGTGTCCGGGGGCTGTGGCCCTGAGTGGCCGGCTGCCTGCAAAATATCCGAACGGACGAGGATATGTCCCAGACCCAACCTGCCCCCACCTCAAACCTGTGCTGCCCTGAAAGTCCTAAGGGAACCCTACAAACTGACATCAGGAACCTGGGCTGGCCACTTTTCTTTCCCAGGGAAAAGAGCCGGTCTTTGTCTCCAGGGGCTGTGGCCCTGAGTGCCCGGCCAACTCCAAAATATCTGAACAGGTGAGGATATGTCCCAGACCCAACCTGCCCCCACCTCAAACCTGTGCTGCCCTGACAGTCCCAAGGGAACCCTACAAACTGACATCAGGATCCCGGGCTGCTGAGTTTGGTTTCACCAGTAGATATCTTTCATTTTTGACCCGGTCCTAGCACTCCTCCTGGGGCCTCACTCCCCGAGTGTTTTTTTGCCTCTTCCAGTTTCAAACTGCGCAGTATTTCTCTGAGACCCCATCTGCCCCCCGCAAGTACTCAGGGTTTTTGTTTTTTTTTTGCCAAATGCCTCTTGGAAACTGATAGTATGAAACTTGGTTCTCGGCTTTTTCTGTGCATGATTTCTCCTGGAGAAAGCTGCCAGCATGTAACCATTACCACGACCACTTCGCTGGGCCCAGAAATCACAGCCTTCAGACCAGCAGTGTGGGACCCTGCCCACTGCCCCTCCACTGGCACCTTTCCAAAGCCTTCCACTACATTCCAGTAATACTCCGCATTTCCAGCGGGCAGCCTGTCTGACCCTCATCCTGACCCTAAAAGTGTGCTAAGGAATTCTAAAATAGCCCTTAGGAAGGTGTAACAATACCCTAAAAGACACCAGAAAAGTCCTAAAAAGCCTTCAAAAATCCCCTAAATATTCCTAATAGTCCTGCAAAGAAACTCAAGGAAACCTGCTCAGCCTCCAAACCCTGCCTGTTGCTCTCTAGCCCACAGATGTCATCCCTACCTTTTTGCAGTGGGTCCTGTTGTGCTCTGAGGGTTCTGTCGTTGTCCTGGTGTGAGGGTCGCTGCCTTGTCCCAGCGGGAGGGTTCCGGTGTGGTCTCGCTGTTTGGGTTGCTGTGTGGTGCTGCTGCTGTCAGGGGTGAAAAGGGAAAAGGCTGTTGTTAGGGGGGCTGCTTAGGCTGAGGTTAGGGCTGGGCTCAGGAGTGGTGCACCTGTACCCTAACTTGCCTCCTAAGCTGTACCCTGTAGCCCTCATCTCCACTGCACTGCCCAGCCCTCAAGCCCTCGCCCTTTACCCCTCAAGCCCTCCCTCTGCCCCCCAGCCCTCAGGCTCTGTGTGTCACCCTCCAGCCCCCCCTTTGCCCCTCAGCTCCTGTGGGTCACCCTTAATCCCTCTCCTTTGCCCCTCAGCCCCCAGCTTCTCTGTGTCACCCTCCAGCTGCCCCTGCCCCCCTCAGCATCTCTCTGTGTCACCCACTGTCCCCTCTCCCTGTCCCTCCCTCAGCTCCCAGCCTCTGTCACCCTCAAGCCCCTCAAGCTGCCCCTCAGCCTCTATGTGCCGTGCCAGGAAAAGACCCTAAAAACATAAAAATTCCCTAAAAAACCCTCATCTTCAAAATGTCCTAAGAGCCCCACAGAAACACAAAAATAGCCTCAGAATACCCTTAAAATACAAGTAAAAAACCCTACTTTTAAAAAAACCCTAAAACACCCTTAAAAATCCCTAAAGAACCTTTTAAAAAGCACTAAATATTCCTAAAAGAGCTCTAATAATACCCCAAAAATCCTTAAAATGCCCTGATAAGACCCTAAACAGACCTAAAAGCTTCCTCAATAAACCTAAAAATACCCTAGTCCTAAGAGTCCTCCACATACCCCCAATAGTCCTAAAAAAGCCCTAAATATTTTTAAATAGTCCTAGGAAAGCACCCCCCCCCCCAAAAAAAAAAAAAAAAAAAAAAAACAAAAAACTATAAGTTCTAATTAGTACTAAGAAAGCCCTTAAAATACCCTAACAAAATCTTTTAAAAGCCCTGAAAAAGCCCTAAAAGTATCCTAAATATTCCCAGAAAAATCCTAAAAAGCACCTGCAAAAAAAAAAAGCCCCTAAAATATTCTTTAAAAGCCCTAAAAAAACCCTAAAAAAGTGCTCAGTCCCCAAGCTCTACCGGTCACTCTCTAGCCAGCAAACATCATCCCCGCCTTTTAATTAGGGTCACTGCCTGCAGCTGCTGGCAGGGTTCTGGGGCTGTCCCAGCATTAGGCTCACTGCCTGCAGCTGCTGTTGGGGAAAACTGGTGTTCTAGGGGTGCTGTTTAGGGTGAGCTTAGGGTTGGGCTGAGGGCTGCTGCTGTACCCTAACCCTTCCTGGTACCCTGTGTCCTGTCCTTCCTACCCCTAACCCTCAGTGTCAGCTCTCCACCTGTCAAGTCCCCCCCTCTTTGCCCCTCAGCCCACAATGTCTGTGTGTCACCCCAAGCCCCCGACACTGTCCCGTGGCCCCCTAACCTCCACCGTGCACTCTCCACCTGGGTAGGGGTGATTTTAAAAGTGAGGTTAAGGGTGGTGTGAGGGCTGATAAACCTGACACATCAGACACCCCCCACTTTGTCCCTCAAGGCAGCCCCTGCCACTCAGCCTCCTTGTGTCACCCTCAAGTTCCCACCGCAGCCTCTCAGCGTCTCTGTGCCAGCCTGGAGCCCCCCTTTTTACTCCTAAAGACCCCTTCTGCCTCTCAGCTGCCCCCACGTTCTGTGTCACCTCCAGCCCCCTCCCCTCAGCCCCAGGTGCCTTTGTGACACAGCACAGCACACAGATGTGGTCCCTGCCTGTTTTATTTGGGTGTTGTCCTGCTGTGAGGGCCGCACTATCCCCACGAGTCCAGGCTCCCAAGTGCTGCTGCAGGGAGTCGCAGGTGGGCAGTGGGGAGTAAAGGGGTGGAGAAGGGGCCGGCTGGGGAGGGGTGAAGGGAGGAGAGAGGGTGGGGAAGGGGCGGGCTGGAAGTACAGGTAGTGGTGAGGGGTGGAGACGGGGACACAGCAGAACAGGGCTGAGGGGAGGAGGGGAGGGGGCACCCCATACATCCCAGACCAAAGCTACAGCACAATACAATTCGGAATGCAGGGGCAATGCCGAACACCAGCTAAAACCTGACATCAGGAAGCTGGGCTGGCCACTTTTCTTTCCCAGGGAAAAGGGCCGGTGTTTGTCTCCAGGGGCTGTGGCCACCACTAGGCCTCCTGAACTTCCGAAGACGGTGCAGGATGTCTCCCACACCAAAGCTGCCCCAGCTTGTAGCCTTGCTGCTCTTGCAGTCGTCCTGGCTATCCCCAGGGTCTCTCTGTCATGTCCTCATGGTCTCTGGAACATCCTGCGATGACTTTGTCTCCTTTTGTGTCCTTCTCAGTGTGCAGTATTGCTCCCAGGAGTCCCCATCTCCTCCCAGTTTCCCGAGTTCCCTCCCAGTGTGCCGTCCAATGTTCCCGCTTCCCTCTTGATTTTCCCCTTGTCCCTCCCAGTTCTCCCAGTCCTCCCAGTGCAGGTACTGGACTCAGTAGAAGCGGTTCTGTCACTGCTTTGAGCCTTTATTGCCACCATGGGGAGTCTCTGAGGGGCCCTGAGGATTCTCGGGGAGAGTGGGGAGGCATGTGGGGGTCCCGGGGGAGCCACTCTGGGGGTTGGAGGTCCCAGATGGATTCTGGGAGGGGGGCCTGGACTGTCTGAGGGGGTCTCAGTGGTCACACAGGGAGGGGTCCCAGGGGCATCCCAGGGTGTCCTGGTGGCCACCTGGGGGGGTCCCAGGGGCATCCCAGAGTGTCCTGAGGGCACATGGGGGGGTCCCAGGGATCCCTTGGGGCTCCTGGGAGTCATTCAGGGGATCCCAGAGGGTCCAAGGTGGGTCCCTGGGGGGGTCTTTTGGGGGGTCCCAGAGGGTCCCAGAGGGTTTTGAGGGGTCCCAGGGGTCAGGGGGATTTCCCAATGAATATCTGGAGGGGAAGGGGGGGAGTCCCTCAGGGGCTGGCAGGGGGAGGGGCGGCCCCTCCCCCGGTGCTGCCGCGGCTCAGGGTCCGGCTGCGGCCACGCTCCCCCTCCCCCACGGTGACGGAGCCGGTGCGGGAGCGGGACAGGCGCGTCATGGCGGAGGCGGCCACTGTGGGGACACAGCCACTGCCCTTGGGCCACGCCCCATTCCCATCCGAGCCATGCCCCTTGCTCAGTGAAACACACCCCTTCGTGTAGGCCACACCCATTTTCTCCAGACTTTACCCATTCCCTGTTAAACCACACCCCTTTATGTAAAACACACCCATTCCCTGGTAAACCACGCCCATTCCCCACTGAACCTCACCCACTCCCTTTTAAACCACGCCCATTCCCCATTAAACCACGCCCATTCTCTGTTGAACCACACCCATTCCCTGGGCATGATGAAAATGGGTGTAAACCACACCCATTTTCTCCAAACAACACCCATTACCATTAAACCACACCCCTTTATGTTGACCACACCTGTTTTCCCAAACCACGCCCATTACTTTTAAACCACACCCCTTTCTGTAAACCACACCTTCCCTCCTAAGCCACACCTCTTTGTGTTAACCACACCCCTTAATACAAAGCCATGCCCTGTCCCCAAGCCCCGCCCCCCCACTCGCACCCTTCACCCCATAGGCCCCTTGTGTTCATGCATATTAATGATAATCTCATGCATATTAATGAGTGTCATGTGTGTATTGATGAGCACATCATGCATATTAATGCACACCTTGTGCACATTAATGTGCCTCTGATGCATAGTAATGAGTCCCTCGTGCATATGAGCCTCCATATTAATGAGCTCTGCATGCCTATTAATGAGCCTCTAATGCATAATAATGAGCCCCTTATGCATATTAATGAGCTCTACTCACTGTAGCCCATGCCCTGCAGGAAGTACTTGATGGCCTCAGTCAGCCGGCTGGGCTGGGGGAAGGGGCGTGGTCAGCGCTGACCTCCGAGTGACCACGAGTGACCACGCCCACCCCCCTCCCCAGCCACTGACCCCTGCCACGCCCTCTGACCCCTCACCTGGGCGATTTGTGGCTGCCCGCCCCCATCGGCCATCTGCAAGAGAAGGTCAGCGAGCGGTCACTCGGGGGTCACTCAGGGGTCACCCAGTGGCCACTCAGAGGTCAAAGGTCACCTTCAGGAAGGATGTCTGTGTCGGGTCCAGTTTGGCGTTGCACTCCACCTTGGGGGAGGGGCCAAGGATGGGGGTAGGATCATGGGGTCAGGGCGGGGTCAGGTGGCCACGCCCTGAGTGACCACGGCCCCTCCCCGCCCCTCCCCCACTCACCACGGCATCCTCGTGAGGGGTGTTGTCGCCGACCACCAGCAGGACTGGGCAGCTGGAGGGGTCAAGGGGTCACTCAGGGGTCACTCGGGGTCATTCAGGGGTCAGGGGTTCACTCAGGGGTCAGCAGTCACTTGGGTGTCAGTGGTCAGTGAAGGGTCACTCAGGGGTCACTCAGGGATTAGTGGTCAGTGAGGGGTCACTCAGGGGTCAATCAGGGGTCAGCAGTCATTTGGGTGTCAGTGGTCACTCAGGGGTCACTCAGGGGTCACTCAGGGGTTGGTGGTCACCTAGGGGTCACTCAGGGGTCAGTGGTCACTCAGGGGTCACTCGGGAGTCAGTGATCACTATGGGGTCACTCAGGGGTCAATCAGGGGTCAGAGGTCACTTGGGTGTCAGTGGTCAGTGAAGAGTCATTCAGGGGTCACTTGGGGTCAGTGATCGCTTTGGGGTCACTCAGGGGTCAATCAGGGGTCAGCGGTCACTTGGGTGTCAGTGGTCAGTGAAGAGTCATTCAGGGGTCACTTGGGGTCAGTGATCGCTTTGGGGTCACTCAGGGGTCAATCAGGGGTCAGCGGTCACTTGGGTGTCAGTGGTCAGTGAAGAGTCATTCAGGGGTCACTTGGGGTCAGTGATCGCTTTGGGGTCACTCAGGGGTCAGTGATGACTCAGGGGTCACTCAAGGGTCAGTGGTCACTATGGGGTCACTCGGGGGTCAGTGGTCACTCAGGGGTCACTTGGGGGTCAGTGATCACTTTGGGGTCACTCAGGGGTCAGTGGTCAGTGAGGGTTCACTCAGAGGTCAGTGATCACTCACTGGGCACTCAGTGGTCACTCACCGCAGGCTCCTGGCCCCACTCCGCTCCAGGCCCAGGTCAGCGCGGCTGAGGAGGATGGGGGGGGCAGGGCAACACTTTTAGCTCCACCCACCATGGCCACACCCCTTTGTGACCCCACCCCCTCCCAGGACACACCCGTTCCTTAGGCCCCTCCCTCCGCTTTGGCCACACCCTTTTAGCCCCACTGGCCACCCCCCCTGGCTGTAATGCCACAGCACCGTGCCTGCCAAAGGCCACGCCCACTCCCCAATGACGTCAATGGGAGGAAAGCCCCCCCACCCCAGTTTTGGCCACTTGTGGCCATGCCCCTCAAGACCACACCCCCAGGGCCACACCCCCCCCAGCCACGCCCTCACCTGGTGTACATGGCCCAGAGCAGGGCGGGGTTGGGCGTAGCCGCCAGGTGCTCCTGGACCCGCCGGACGGGGGGGAGGGGCGGCCGCCAGCTCGTCCTGGAATGTCCAGCATGAGTGACCCAGAGTGACCAGAGTGACCACCATGAGTGACCCCCAGTGACCCCCAGTGACCTCCCAGTGACGCCCCAGTGACCCCCAGTGACCCCAGAGTGACCCCCAGTGACCCCAGAGTGACCCCCAGTGACCACAGAGTGACCACAGAGTGACCCCCAGCGACCCCCCCAGTGACCTCCCAGTGCTCCCAGTGACCTCCCAGTGACCCCCAGTGACCTCCCAGAGTGACCAGAGGTGACCACCATGAGTGACCCCCTAGTGACCCCCCAGTGACCTCCCAGTGCTCCCAGTGACCTCCCAGTGCTCCCAGTGACCCCCAGTGACCCCCCAGTGACCTCCCAGAGTGACCCCTAGTGACCACCATGAGTGACCCCCAGTGACCCCCCAGTGACCTCCCAGTGCTCCCAATGACCCCCCATGTGACCCCCAGTGACCCCAGAGTGAACCAGAGTGACCACCATGAGTGACCCCCATCGACCCACCCAGTGACCTCCCAGTGCTCCCAGTGACCCCCCAGTGACCCCCAGTGACCTCCAGAGTGACCCCTAGTGACCACCATGAGTGACCCCCAGTGACCCCCCAGTGACCTCCCAGTGACCCCCCAGTGACCCCCAGTGACCCCAGAGTGACCCCTAGTGACCACAGAGTGACCACAGAGTGACCCCCAGTGACCCCCCAGTGACCTCCCAGTGCTCCCAGTGACCTCCCAGTGCTCCCAGTGACGCCCCAGTGACCCCCAGTGACCCCAGAGTGACCCCCAGTGACCACAGAGTGACCACAGAGTGACCCCCAGCGACCCCCCCCAGTGACCTCCCAGTGCTCCCAGTGACCTCCCAGTGACCCCCAGTGACCTCCCAGAGTGACCAGAGTGACCACCATGAGTGACCCCCAGTGACCCCCCCAGTGACCTCCCAGTGCTCCCAGTGACCCCCAGTGACCCCCCAGTGACCTCCCAGAGTGACCCTAGTGACCACCATGAGTGACCCCCAGTGACCCCCCAGTGACCTCCCAGTGCTCCCAATGACCCCCCAGTGACCCCCAGTGACCCCAGAGTGACCAGAGTGACCACCATGAGTGACCCCCATCGACCCACCCAGTGACCTCCCAGTGCTCCCAGTGACCCCCCAGTGACCCCCAGTGACCCCAGAGTGACCCCTAGTGACCACAGAGTGACCACAGAGTGACCCCCAGTGACCCCCCAGTGACCTCCCAGTGCTCCCAGTGACCTCCCAGTGCTCCCAGTGACCCCCCAGTGACCCCCAGTGACCCAGAGTGACCCCTAGTGACCACAGAGTGACCACAGAGTGACCCCCAGCGACCCCCCCAGTGACCTCCCAGTGCTCCCAGTGACCTCCCAGTGACCCCCAGTGACCTCCCAGTGAGCTCACAGTGACCTCCCAGTGCTCCCAGTGACCTCCCAGTGAGCTCCCAGTCACCCCCAGGCTCACAAACCCTTCTGAGACCCCCAGAGTGACCCTGCAGACCCCACCGGGACCCCCAGAGTGACCCTCCAGACCCCTCTGAGACCCCCAGAGTGACCCGAACCCCACAGACCCCTCTGGGACCCCCAGAGTGACCCCACGAACCCCCACTGGGAACTGCCGGACTGACCCCACAAACCCCACCGGGACCCCCAGACTGACTCCCAGACCCCTCTGGGACCCCCCGACCGACCCCCCCGCCCCCACCTGGGTGAAGAGGTGGTTCAGGATCATCTCATTCGTCGACATCGTCAGCCCCGGAGAGCTGGGGGAGGGGGCGTCTTCCTGAGACCCCCACCCAGAAAAATCCCCCCAAAAACCCCGCCCAAAATCCCCCCCCAAAAACCCCAGAACCTTCCCCCAAAAAAACCCCCTCAAAGTCCCCCCAAAAAAACCTCCAGAGAGTCCCAACCCGCCCCCAAAATCCCCCCCCCAAAAAATCCCAATATCGTCCCAAAATCCCCCAAGAAAAACCCCAAAGAAACCTCCAGAGAGCCATACCCCCCCGTAAACCCCCCCCCAAAATCCCACCAAAACCCCCCCGCTATAGAAACCCCCCAAAATCCCCCCACAAAGAAAACCCCAAATCCCCCAAAATCCCCCCAAAACCCCCGAGATCCCCCACCCCCCAGCCAGGACCCTCCCCAGACCCACCAGGGACCCCCCCAAACTCATTTTGGGGCGCCTCCCAAGGGCTCCCAGCCCCTCCCCCCGCCCCCACCCTTGGCCGTGGCCAGAGGCCACGCCCCAGAGGCCCACGCCCCAGAGGCCACGCCCCCGAGGCCACACCCACCTTGCTGGCGGCCCAGTCCATCCAGCCCTTGGCGCGGGGGTCGAGGTTGAGCAGCACCAGCCCCTCCACGGCCTCGGGGTGCAGCAGCTGGGGGACCCCAAAGTGACCCCGAGGGGACCCCAAAATCCCCCAAAATCCCCCCCCCCCCAAATCCCCCCAAAAAAACCCACAAAAAAAACCCCAAAGTCCCCCAGGTGACCCCAAAGTGACCCCGGGGGGACCCCAAAACCCCCCAAAAATCACCCCCAAAATCCCGCTAGAAAAAAAAACTGAAAAAAACCAAAAAAACCCCAAAACCCCCCCAAATCCCCCGAGTGACCATAAAGTGACCCCAGAGTGACCCGAGTCCCCAGTACCCTCCCAGTCCCTCCCAGTTCCCTCCCAGTCCCCCCCAGTCCCCCCCAGTCCCTCCCAATCCCTTCCCACTCCCTCCCAGTTCCCTCCCAGTCCCTCCCAGTTCCCTCCCAGTCCCCTCCCAATCCCCCCCAGTCCCCCCCAGTCCCTCCCAATCCCTTCCCACTCCCTCCCAGTTCCCTCCCAGTCCCTCCCAATCCCCTCCCAGTCCCCTCCCAGTCCCTTCCAGTCCCTCCCAGTCCCTCCCAGTCCCCCCCAGTCCCTCCCAATCCCCTCCCAGTCCCCCTCCCAGTCCCTTCCAGTCCCTCCCAGTTCCCTCCCAGTCCCCTCCCAATCCCCTTCCAGTCCCTCCCAGTCCCCTCCCAATCCCCCCCAGTCCCTCCCAGTTTCCTCCCAGTCCCCCCAGTGCCCCTCCCCCACTCACCCCGAACTTGGCCAGCACGAAGGCCCCGGCCCCCACCCCCACCCCGACGATGCTGCGGATGCTGCGGGGTCAGAGGGCAGAGGTCAGGGAGGTCACAGGGGGCATGGCCTGACCCCTGACCCCTGGCCCCACCCCCCGCCCCTCCCCCACTCACCCCAGGCCCTGCAGGACCCCCGGGAGGGCCTCGGCCAACTGCTCCAGGGAGGGGTACTGGTACCTGTGGGGTCAAGGGTCAGGGGTCACTCGGGGTCACTTGGGGGTCAGTGCAGTCAGTCCAGTCACTCAGGTGCCAGTTGGGGGTCAAGGGGTCACTCAGGGGTCACTCAGGGGCCAGTTGGGGGTCAAGGGGTCACTCAGGGGTCACTCAGGGGTCAGTGCAGTCACTCAGGGGCCAGTTGGGGGTCAAGGGGTCACTCAGGGGTCACTCAGGGGTCAGTGCAGTCACTCAGGGGCCAGTTGGGGGTCAAGGGGTCACTCAGGTTTCAGTGCAGTCACTCAGGGATCACTCAAGGGTCACTCGGGGGGTCAGGGGTCACTCAGGGGTCAGTGCAGTCACTCAGGGGTCAGTGTGGTCACTCAGAGGTCACTCAGGGATCACTCAGGGATCACTCGAGGTTCACTCGGGGGTCAGGGGTCACTCAGGGGTCAGTGTGGTCACTCAGAGGTCACTCAGGGGTCACTCGGGGGTCACTCGGGGGTCACTCGGGGGTCAGGGGTCACTCAGGGGTCAGTGTGGTCACTCAGAGGTCACTCAGGGGTCACTCGGGGGTCACTCGGGGGTCACTCGGGGTCAGGGGTCACTCAGGGGTCAGTGCAGTCACTCAGAGGTCACTCAGGGATCACTCAGGGGTCACTCGGGGGTCAGGGGTCACTCAGGGGTCAGTGCAGTCACTCAGGGGTCAGTGTGGTCACTCAGAGGTCACTCAGGGATCACTCAGGGGTCACTCGGGGGTCACTCGGGGGTCAGGGGTCACTCAGGGGGTCAGTGTGGTCACTCAGAGGTCACTCAGGGGGTCACTCGGGGGGTCACTCGGGGGTCACTTCGGGGGTCAGGGGTCACTCAGGGGTCAGTGCAGTCACTCAGGGATCACTCAAGGATCACTCAGGGGTCACTCGGGGGTCAGGGGTCACTCGGAGGTCAGTGGGGTCACAGGCAGTGTGTGGGGGGGGGAAGGGGCAAAGGCATTTTGGGGGGGGGGGGGGGGAGGGCCGTTACCCAGGTGGGTTTTGGGGAGGGGGGAGGGGCGTTACCCCGGGCGGGGTTTTGGGGGGGGAGGGGCGTTACCCAGGTGGGTAGGGCGTGGTTTCGGAGGGGGAGGGGCGTTACCCAGGTGGGTAGGGCGGGGTTTTGGGGGGAGGGGCGTTACCCAGGTGGGTAGGGCGGGGTTTTGGGGGGGAGGGGCGTTACCCAGGTGGGTAGGGCGGGGTTTCGGGGGGGAGGGGGCGTTACCCAGGTGGGTAGGGCGGCGCCCCCTCCTCCATGCCGGGCGGCTCCAGGTGCACCAGTGGAAGCTTCGGGCAATCTCCTGCATCTCCTCGTGCCCGAAGAGCTCCGAGAAACACGTCAGGTCTGGGGGGGGAGGGGCGTGAGGGGTCAGCCGGGGTGGGGGAGGGGTGTTGGGGGATGGGCGTGGGGGGGAGGGGGTGTGGGGGAGACTCACGCGTGTGCCCCACGTCCGGGAAGGTCAGCAGGGCAGGGCGGCCGGGCCGGGGGGACCCCGAGACCCAGGCGTGGAGCAGCCCGAAGGGCGTCTCCAAACGGTGCTGGGGATGGGGGAAAAAAATCACCAAAACAACCCAAAAAAACCCGCAAAAAAACGGGGGTCCGAACCTCCCGAAAATCCGGGGTTCGCACCCAATAAAACCGGGGACCGAACCCCCCAAAAACCCGGGGTTCGCACCCAAAAAAAACGGGGGACCGAACCCCCAGAAAAACAGAGTCCGAATCTCCCAAAAATCCGGGGTTCGCACCCAAAAAAACGGGGTCCGGACCCCCAAAAAAACGGGATCCGACCCCCTCAAAATCCAGGGTTCGCACCCCCAGGAACGGCACAGGAGGGTCAGTCCCAAAAACGGGGGGTTCAGCTCAGAAAGGGCCCGAGAATTTGGGTTTCAGGTACCCCTGAAAGCGACCCTAAATCCCTCCTTGTCACCCCAAAATCTTCGGGTTTCACCCCAAATTTCGCCGCTTCCCCCACATCCCAAAATCCCCCAAATCACTCAAATCCCGAAATCCCACAAGCCCCCTCTAAATTCCGTCGTTTCCACCACTGCAAATCCGCCCCAAAATTCCTCGTTCCCCCCGCCCCAAATCCCCTGTTTTCACCTTTAAAGTCCCAAAATTTCCTCCTATATCCTCAGTATTGGGGTTTGTGCCC
>NW_027099357.1:0-29045 GCF_031753505.1 Anomalospiza imberbis
GTCTGTTCTGGTCCGCACTGGTCCGTACTGGTCCGTAGTGTACCCTATTGGTCCGTTCTGGTCCGTACTGGTCCATACTGGTCCATACTGGTCCGTACTGGTCCATACTGGTCCATACTGGTCCGTACTGGTCCGCACTGGTCCATACTGGTCCGCACTGGTCCATACTGGTCCGTACTGGTCCGTACTGGTCTGTTCTGGTCCGCACTGGTCCATACTGGTCCGTTCTGGTCCGTACTGTTCCATAGTGGTCCGTACTGGTCTGTTCTGATCTGTACTGGTCCATACTGGTCTTTACTGGTCCGTTCTGCTCCGTACTGGTCCATAGTGTTCCGTACTGGTCCCTACCGGTCCGTGCTGGTCCCTACCAGTCCGTACTGGTCCGTTCTGGTACGTTCTGTTCCATAGTGGTCCGTACTAGTCCGTACTGGTCGGTTCTGGTCCGCACTGGTCCTCACTGGTCCATACTGGTCCGTCCTGGTCCGTACTGGTCCATACTGCTCCGTACTGCCCCCTTGTGGTCCGTACTGGTCCCTAGTATTCCGTACTGGTCCGTACAGGTCTATTCTGGTCCGTACTGGTCCATAGTGTTCCGTGCTGGTCCGTACTGGTCCGTTCTGGTCTGCCCTTGTCCATACTGGTCCGTACTGGTCCGCACTGGTCCATACTGGTCCATACTGGTCCGTACTGGTCCGCACTGGTCCATACCGGTCCATACTGGTCCGTACTGGTCCGTACTGGTCTGTACTCGTCCATAGTGGTCCGTACTGATCCGCACTGGTCCATACTGGTCCATAGTGCTCCGTACTGCCCCCTAGTGGTCCGTACTGGTCACTAGTAGTCCGTACTGGTCCGTACTGGTCCGTTCTGCTCCGTACTGGTCCATAGTGGTCCATTCTGGTCCATACTGGTCCATAGTGTTCCGTGCTGGTCCATACTGGTCCATACTGGTCTGTTCTGGTCGGCACTGGTCCATACTGGTCCGTTCTGTTCCATAGTGGTCCGTACTAGTCCGTACTTGTCCGTTCTGTTCCGCACTGGTCCGCACTGGTCCATACTGGTCCGCACTGGTCCATACTGGTCCGTACTGGTCTGTTCTGGTCCGCACTGGTCCATACTGGTTGGTACTGGTCCGTACTGGTCTGTTCTGGTCCGCACTGGTCCATACTGGTCCGTACTGGTCCGTTCTGGTCCGTACTGGTCTGTTCTGGTCCGCACTGGTCCGTACTGGTCCGTAGTGTACCCTATTGGTCCGTTCTGGTCCGTACTGGTCCATACTGGTCCATACTGGTCCGTACTGGTCCATACTGGTCCATACTGGTCCGTACTGGTCCGCACTGGTCCATACTGGTCCGCACTGGTCCATACTGGTCCGTACTGGTCCGTACTGGTCTGTTCTGGTCGGCACTGGTCCATACTGGTCCGTTCTGTTCCATAGTGGTCCGTACTAGTCCGTACTTGTCCGTTCTGTTTCGCACTGGTCCGCACTGGTCCATACTGGTCCGCACTGGTCCATACTGGTCCGTACTGGTCCGTACTGGTCTGTTCTGGTCCGCACTGGTCCATACTGGTCCGTTCTGGTCCGTACTGTTCCATAGTGGTCCGTACTGGTCCGTTCTGATCTGTACTGGTCCATACTGGTCCGTACTGGTCCGTTCTGCTCCGTACTGGTCCATACTGGTCCGTAGTGTTCCCTACCGGTCCGTACTGGTCCCTACCAGTCCGTACTGGTCCGTTCTGGTACGTTCTGTTCCATAGTGGTCCGTACTAGTCCGTACTGGTCGGTTCTGGTCCGCACTGGTCCTCACTGGTCCATACTGGTCCGTCCAGGTCCGTCCTGGTCCACACTGCTCCGTACTGCCCCCTTGTGGTCCGTACTGGTCCCTAGTATTCCGTACTGGTCCGTACTGGTCCGTCCTGGTCCGTATTGGTCTGTCCTGGTCCGTATTGGTCCCTACCGATCCATACTGGTCCATACTGGTCCGTACTGGTCCGTTCTGGTCCGCACTGGTCCATACTGGTCCGTACTGGTCCGTACTGGTCCATACTGGTCCGTACTGGTCCGTCCTGGTCCGTATTGTTCCCTACTGATCCATACTGGTCCATACTGGTCCATACTGGTCCGTTCTGGTCCGCACTGGTCCGTACTGGTCCGTACTGGTCCATACTGCTCCGTACTGGTCCATACTGGTCCATACTCGTCTGTACTGGTCCGTACTGGTCCGTAGTGGTCCCTATTAGTCCGTTCTGGTCCGTACTGGTCCGTACTGGTCCGTCCTGGTCTGTTCTGGTCCATACAGGTCCGTTCTGGTCCGCAATGGTCCATACTGGACCGCAATGGTCCGTACTGGTCCGCACTGGTCCATACCGGTCCATACTGGTCCGTACTGGTCCGTACTGGTCTGTACTCGTCCATAGTGGTCCGTACTGATCCGCACTGGTCCATACTGGTCCGAACTGGTCCGTTCTGGTCCGTACTGGTCTGTTCTGGTCCGCACTGGTCCGTTCTGGTCCGTAGTGTACCCTATTGGTCCGTTCTGGTCCGTACTGGTCCATACTGGTCCATACTGGTCCGTACTGGTCCATACTGGTCCATACTGGTCCGTACTGGTCCGCACTGGTCCATACTGGTCTGTTCTGGTCCGCACTGGTCTGTACTGGTCCGTAGTGTACCCTATTGGTCCGTTCTGGTCCGTACTGGTCCATACTGGTCCATACTGGTCCGTACTGGTCCATACTGGTCCATACTGGTCCGTACTGGTCCGCACTGGTCCATACTGGTCCGCACAGGTCCATACTGGTCCGTACTGGTCCGTTCTGGTCCGTACTGGTCTGTTCTGGTCCGCACTGGTCCATACTGGTACGTTCTGTTCCATAGTGGTCCGTACTAGTCCGTACTTGTCCGTTCTGTTCCGCACTGGTCCATAGTGGTCCGTACTGGTCCGTTCTGGTCCGTACTGGTCCATACTGGTCCATAGTGTTCCCTACCGGTCCGTACTGGTCCCTACCAGTCCGTACTGGTCCGTTCTGGTACGTTCTGTTCCATAGTGGTCCGTACTAGTCCGTACTGGTCGGGTCTGGTCCGCACTGGTCCTCACTGGTCCATACTGGTCCGTCCAGGTCGGTACTGGTCCACACTGCTCCGTACTGCCCCCTTGTGGTCCGTACTGGTCCCTAGTATTCCGTACTTGTCCGTACTGGTCCGTTCTGGTCCATACTGGTCCGCACTAGTCCGCACTGGACCATACCTGTCCGCACTGGTCCATACTGGTCCGTACTGGTCCGTACTGGTCTGTTCTGGTCCGCACTGGTCCATACTGGTCCGTACTGGTCCGTTCTGGTCCGTACTGGTCTGTTCTGGTCCGCACTGGTCCGTACTGGTCCGTAGTGTACCCTATTGGTCCGTTCTGGTCCGTACTGGTCCATACTGGTCCATACTGGTCCGTACTGGTCCATACTGGTCCATACTGGTCCGTACTGGTCCGCACTGGTCCATACTGGTCCGCACTGGTCCATACTGGTCCGTACTGGTCCGTACTGGTCTGTTCTGGTCGGCACTGGTCCATACTGGTCCGTTCTGTTCCATAGTGGTCCGTACTAGTCCGTACTTGTCCGTTCTGTTCCGCACTGGTCCGCACTGGTCCATACTGGTCCGCACCGGTCCATACTGGTCCGTACTGGTCCGTACTGGTCTGTTCTGGTCCGTACTGTTCCATAGTGGTCCGTACTGGTCCATTCTGGCCCGTACTGGTCCATAGTGGTCCGTACTGGTCCGTACTGGTCCATACCGGTCCATACTGGTCCGTACTGGTCCGTACTGGTCTGCCCTTGTCCATACTGGTCCGTACCGGTCCGCACTGGTCCATACTGGTCCATACTGGTCCGTACTGGTCCGTACCGGTCCATACCGGTCCATACTGGTCCGTACTGGTCCGTACTGGTCCGTCCTGGTCCATACTGGTCCGTACTGGTCCGCACTCGTCCATACTGGTCCATAGTGCTCCGTACTGCCCCCTAGTGGTCCGTACTGGTCACTAGTAGTCCGTACTGTTCCGCACTGGTCCGTTCTGCTCCGTACTGGTCCATAGTGGTCCATTCTGGTCCATACTGGTCCATAGTTTTCCGTGCTGGTCCATACTGGTCCATACTGGTCTGTTCTGGTCCGCACTGGTCCATACTGGTACGTTCTGTTCCATAGTGGTCCGTACTAGTCCGTACTTGTCCGTTCTGTTCCGCACTGGTCCGCACTGGTCCATACTGGTCCGCACTGGTCCATACTGGTCCGTACTGGTCCGTACTGGTCTGTTCTGGTCCGCACTGGTCCATACTGGTACCTTCTGTTCCATAGTGGTCCGTACTAGTCCGTACTTGTCCGTTCTGTTCCGCACTGGTCCATAGTGGTCCGTACTGGTCCGTTCTGGTCCGTACTGGTCCATACTGGTCCGTAGTGTTCCCTACCGGTCCGTACTGGTCCCTACCAGTCCGTACTGGTCCGTTCTGGTACGTTCTGTTCCATAGTGGTCCGTACTAGTCCGTACTGGTCGGTTCTGGTCCGCACTGGTCCTCACTGGTCCATACTGGTCCGTCCAGGTCCGTACTGGTCCACACTGCTCCGTACTGCCCCCTTGTGGTCCGTACTGGTCCCTAGTATTCCGTACTGGTCCGTACTGGTCCGTTCTGGTCCATACTGGTCCGCACTGGTCCGCACGGGACCATACCTGCCCGCACTGGTCCATACTGGTTGGTACTGGTCCGTACTGGTCTGTTCTGGTCCGCACTGGTCCATACTGGTCCGTACTGGTCCGTTCTGGTCCGTACTGGTCTGTTCTGGTCCGCACTGGTCCGTACTGGTCCGTAGTGTTCCCTATTGGTCCGTTCTGGTCCGTACTGGTCCATACTGGTCCATACTGGTCCGTACTGGTCCATACTGGTCCATACTGGTCCGTACTGGTCCGCACTGGTCCATACTGGTCCGCACTGGTCCATACTGGTCCGTACTGGTCCGTACTGGTCTGTTCTGGTCCGCACTGGTCCATACTGGTCCGTTCTGTTCCATAGTGGTCCGTACTAGTCCGTACTTGTCCGTTCTGTTCCGCACTGGTCCGCACTGGTCCATACTGGTCCGCACTGGTCCATACTGGTCCGTACTGGTCCGTACTGGTCTGTTCTGGTCCGTACTGGTCCATACTGGTCCGTTCTGGTCCGTACTGTTCCATAGTGGTCCGTACTGGTCCGTTCTGATCTGTACTGGTCCATACTGGTCCGTACTGGTCCGTTCTGCTCCGTACTGGTCCATAGTGTTCCGTGCTGGTCCCTACCAGTCCGTTCTGGTCCGTTCTGGTACGTTCTGTTCCATAGTGGTCCGTACTAGTCCGTACTGGTCGGTTCTGGTCCGCACTGGTCCTCACTGGTCCATACTGGTCCGTCCTGGTCCGTACTGGTCCATACTGCTCCGTACTGCCCCCTTGTGGTCCGTACTGGTCCCTAGTATTCCGTACTGGTCCGTACTGGTCTATTCTGGTCCGTACTGGTCCATAGTGTTCCGTGCTGGTCCGTACTGGTCCGTTCTGGTCTGCCCTTGTCCATACTGGTCCGTACTGGTCCGCACTGGTCCATACTGGTCCATACTGGTCCGTACTGGTCCGCACTGGTCCATACCGGTCCATACTGGTCCGTACTGGTCCGTACTGGTCTGTACTCGTCCATAGTGGTCCGTACTGATCCGCACTGGTCCATAGTGCTCCGTACTGCCCCCTAGTGGTCCGTACTGGTCACTAGTAGTCCGTACTGGTCCGTACTGGTCCGTTCTGCTCCGTACTGGTCCATAGTGGTCCATTCTGGTCCATACTGGTCCATAGTGTTCCGTGCTGGTCCATACTGGTCCATACTGGTCTGTTCTGGTCCGCACTGGTCCATACTGGTACGTTCTGTTCCATAGTGGTCCGTACTAGTCCGTACTTGTCCGTTCTGTTCCGCACTGGTCCGCACTGGTCCATACTGGTCCGCACTGGTCCATACTGGTCCGTACTGGTCCGTACTGGTCTGTTCTGGTCCGCACTGGTCCATACTGGTACCTTCTGTTCCATAGTGGTCCGTACTAGTCCGTACTTGTCCATTCTGTTCCGCACTGGTCCATAGTGGTCCGTACTGGTCCGTTCTGGTCCGTACTGGTCCATACTGGTCCGTAGTGTTCCCTACCGGTCCGTACTGGTCCCTACCAGTCCGTACTGGTCCGTTCTGGTACGTTCTGTTCCATAGTGGTCCGTACTAGTCCGTACTGGTCGGTTCTGGTCCGCACTGGTCCTCACTGGTCCATACTGGTCCGTCCAGGTCCGTACTGGTCCACACTGCTCCGTACTGCCCCCTTGTGGTCCGTACTGGTCCCTAGTATTCCGTACTGGTCCGTACTGGTCCGTTCTGGTCCATACTGGTCCGCACTGGTCCGCACTGGACCATACCTGCCCGCACTGGTCCATACTGGTTGGTACTGGTCCGTACTGGTCTGTTCTGGTCCGCACTGGTCCATACTGGTCCGTACTGGTCCGTTCTGGTCCGTACTGGTCTGTTCTGGTCCGCACTGGTCCGTACTGGTCCGTAGTGTTCCCTATTGGTCCGTTCTGGTCCGTACTGGTCCATACTGGTCCATACTGGTCCGTACTGGTCCATACTGGTCCATACTGGTCCGTACTGGTCCGCACTGGTCCATACTGGTCCGCACTGGTCCATACTGGTCCGTACTGGTCCGTACTGGTCTGTTCTGGTCCGCACTGGTCCATACTGGTCCGTTCTGTTCCATAGTGGTCCGTACTAGTCCGTACTTGTCCGTTCTGTTCCGCACTGGTCCGCACTGGTCCATACTGGTCCGCACTGGTCCATACTGGTCCGTACTGGTCCGTACTGGTCTGTTCTGGTCCGTACTGGTCCATACTGGTCCGTTCTGGTCCGTACTGTTCCATAGTGGTCCGTACTGGTCCGTTCTGATCTGTACTGGTCCATACTGGTCCGTACTGGTCCGTTCTGCTCCGTACTGGTCCATAGTGTTCCGTGCTGGTCCCTACCAGTCCGTTCTGGTCCGTTCTGGTACGTTCTGTTCCATAGTGGTCCGTACTAGTCCGTACTGGTCGGTTCTGGTCCGCACTGGTCCTCACTGGTCCATACTGGTCCGTCCTGGTCCGTACTGGTCCATACTGCTCCGTACTGCCCCCTTGTGGTCCGTACTGGTCCCTAGTATTCCGTACTGGTCCGTACTGGTCTATTCTGGTCCGTACTGGTCCATAGTGTTCCATGCTGGTCCGTACTGGTCCGTTCTGGTCTGCCCTTGTCCATACTGGTCCGTACTGGTCCGCACTGGTCCATACTGGTCCATACTGGTCCGTACTGGTCCGCACTGGTCCATACCGGTCCATACTGGTCCGTACTGGTCCGTACTGGTCTGTACTCGTCCATAGTGGTCCGTACTGATCCGCACTGGTCCATAGTGCTCCGTACTGCCCCCTAGTGGTCCGTACTGGTCACTAGTAGTCCGTACTGTTCCGCACTGGTCCGTTCTGCTCCGTACTGGTCCATAGTGGTCCATTCTGGTCCATACTGGTCCATAGTTTTCCGTGCTGGTCCATACTGGTCCATACTGGTCTGTTCTGGTCCGCACTGGTCCATACTGGTACGTTCTGTTCCATAGTGGTCCGTACTAGTCCGTACTTGTCCGTTCTGTTCCGCACTGGTCCGCACTGGTCCATACTGGTCCGCACTGGTCCATACTGGTCCGTACTGGTCCGTACTGGTCTGTTCTGGTCCGCACTGGTCCATACTGGTACGTTCTGTTCCATAGTGGTCTGTACTAGTCCGTACTTGTCCGTTCTGTTCCGCACTGGTCCATAGTGGTCCGTACTGGTCCGTTCTGGTCCGTACTGGTCCATACTGGTCCATAGTGTTCCCTACCGGTCCGTACTGGTCCCTACCAGTCCGTACTGGTCCGTTCTGGTACGTTCTGTTCCATAGTGGTCCGTACTAGTCCGTACTGGTCGGTTCTTGTCCGCACTGGTCCTCACTGGTCCATACTGGTCCGTCCAGGTCGGTACTGGTCCACACTGCTCCGTACTGCCCCCTTGTGGCCCGTACTGGTCCCTAGTATTCCGTACTTGTCCGTACTGGTCCGTTCTGGTCCATACTGGTCCGCACTAGTCCGCACTGGACCATACCTGTCCGCACTGGTCCATACTGGTCCGTACTGGTCCGTACTGGTCTGTTCTGGTCCGCACTGGTCCATACTGGTCCGTACTGGTCCGTTCTGGTCCGTACTGGTCTTTTCTGGTCCGCACTGGTCCGTACTGGTCCGTAGTGTACCCTATTGGTCCGTTCTGGTCCGTACTGGTCCATACTGGTCCATACTGGTCCGTACTGGTCCATACTGGTCCATACTGGTCCGTACTGGTCCGCACTGGTCCATACTGGTCCGCACTGGTCCATACTGGTCCGTACTGGTCCGTACTGGTCTGTTCTGGTCGGCACTGTTCCATACTGGTCCGTTCTGTTCCATAGTGGTCCGTACTAGTCCGTACTTGTCCGTTCTGTTCCGCACTGGTCCGCACTGGTCCATACTGGTCCGCACTGGTCCATACTGGTCCGTACTGGTCCGTACTGGTCTGTTCTGGTCCGCACTGGTCCATACTGGTCCGTTCTGGTCCGTACTGTTCCATAGTGGTCCGTACTGGTCCATTCTGGCCCGTACTGGTCCATAGTGGTCTGTACTGGTCCGTTCTGGTCCGTACTGGTCCATACTGGTCCGTAGTGTTCCCTACCGGTCCGTACTGGTCCCTACCAGTCCGTACTGGTCCGTTCTGGTACGTTCTGTTCCATAGTGGTCCGTACTAGTCCGTACTGGTCGGTTCTGGTCCGCACTGGTCCTCACTGGTCCATACTGGTCCGTCCAGGTCCGTACTGGTCCACACTGCTCCGTACTGCCCCCTTGTGGTCCGTACTGGTCCCTAGTATTCCGTACTGGTCCGTACTGGTCCGTCCTGGTCCGTATTGGTCTGTCCTGGTCCGTATTGGTCCCTACCGATCCATACTGGTCCATACTGGTCCGTACTGGTCCGTTCTGGTCCGCACTGGTCCATACTGGTCCGTACTGGTCCGTACTGGTCCATACTGGTCCGTACTGGTCCGTCCTGGTCCGTATTGTTCCCTACTGATCCATACTGGTCCATACTGGTCCATACTGGTCCGTTCTGGTCCGCACTGGTCCGTACTGGTCCGTACTGGTCCATACTGCTCCGTACTGGTCCGTACTGGTCCATACTCGTCTGTACTGGTCCGTACTGGTCCGTAGTGGTCCCTATTAGTCCGTTCTGGTCCGTACTGGTCCGTACTGGTCCGTCCTGGTCTGTTCTGGTCCATACAGGTCCGTTCTGGTCCGCAATGGTCCATACTGGACCGCAATGGTCCGTACTGGTCCGCACTGGTCCATACCGGTCCATACTGGTCCGTACTGGTCCGTACTGGTCTGTACTCGTCCATA
Source organism: Anomalospiza imberbis (assembly GCF_031753505.1). Classification (NCBI taxonomy): domain Eukaryota; kingdom Metazoa; phylum Chordata; class Aves; order Passeriformes; family Viduidae; genus Anomalospiza; species Anomalospiza imberbis. Next base: position 9,518 of record NW_027099357.1, read on the forward strand.
GTGGTCCGTACTGATCCGCACTGGTCCATACTGGTCCGAACTGGTCCGTTCTGGTCCGTACTGGTCTGTTCTGGTCCGCACTGGTCCGTTCTGGTCCGTAGTGTACCCTATTGGTCCGTTCTGGTCCGTACTGGTCCATACTGGTCCATACTGGTCCGTACTGGTCCATACTGGTCCATACTGGTCCGTACTGGTCCGCACTGGTCCATACTGGTCTGTTCTGGTCCGCACTGGTCTGTACTGGTCCGTAGTGTACCCTATTGGTCCGTTCTGGTCCGTACTGGTCCATACTGGTCCATACTGGTCCGTACTGGTCCATACTGGTCCATACTGGTCCGTACTGGTCCGCACTGGTCCATACTGGTCCGCACAGGTCCATACTGGTCCGTACTTGTCTGTACTGGTCTGTTCTGGTCGGCACTGTTCCATACTGGTCCGTACTGGTCCGTTCTGGTCCGTACTGGTCTGTTCTGGTCCACACTGGTCCATACTGGTCCGTTCTGGTCCGTACTGTTCCATAGTGGTCCGTACTGGTCCGTTCTGATCTGTACTGGTCCATACTGGTCTTTACTGGTCCGTTCTGCTCCGTACTGGTCCATAGTGTTCCGTACTGGTCCCTACCGGTCCGTGCTGGTCCCTACCAGTCCGTACTGGTCCGTACTGGTACGTTCTGTTCCATAGTGGTCCGTACTAGTCCGTACTGGTCCGTTCTGTTCCGCACTGGTCCATAGTGGTCCGTACTGGTCCGTTCTGGTCCGTACTGGTCCATACTGGTCCATAGTGTTCCCTACCGGTCCGTACTGGTCCCTACCAGTCCGTACTGGTCCGTTCTGGTACGTTCTGTTCCATAGTGGTCCGTCCTAGTCCGTACTGGTCGGTTCTGGTCCGCACTGGTCCTCACTGGTCCATACTGGTCCGTCCAGGTCCGTACTGGTCCACACTGCTCCGTACTGCCCCCTTGTGGTCCGTACTGGTCCCTAGTATTCCGTACTTGTCCGTACTGGTCCGTTCTGGTCCATACTGGTCCGCACTAGTCCGCACTGGACCATACCTGTCCGCACTGGTCCATACTGGCCCGTACTGGTCCGTACTGGTCTGTTCTGGTCCGCACTGGTCCATACTGGTCCGTACTGGTCCGTTCTGGTCCGTACTGGTCTGTTCTGGTCCGCACTGGTCCGTACTGGTCCGTAGTGTACCCTATTGGTCCGTTCTGGTCCGTACTGGTCCATACTGGTCCATACTGGTCCGTACTGGTCCATACTGGTCCATACTGGTCCGTACTGGTCCGCACTGGTCCATACTGGTCCGCACTGGTCCATACTGGTCCGTACTGGTCCGTACTGGTCTGTTCTGGTCGGCACTGGTCCATACTGGTCCGTTCTGTTCCATAGTGGTCCGTACTAGTCTGTACTTGTCCGTTCTGTTCCGCACTGGTCCGCACTGGTCCATACTGGTCCGCACCGGTCCATAATGGTCCGTACTGGTCCGTACTGGTCTGTTCTGGTCCGTACTGTTCCATAGTGGTCCGTACTGGTCCATTCTGGCCCGTACTGGTCCATAGTGGTCCGTACTGGTCCGTACTGGTCCATACCGGTCCATACTGGTCCGTACTGGTCCGTACTGGTCTGCCCTTGTCCATACTGGTCCGTACCGGTCCGCACTGGTCCATACTGGTCCATACTGGTCCGTACTGGTCCGTACCGGTCCATACCGGTCCATACTGGTCCGTACGGGTCCGTACTGGTCCGTCCTGGTCCATACTGGTCCGTACTGGTCCGCACTCGTCCATACTGGTCCATAGTGCTCCGTACTGCCCCCTAGTGGTCCGTACTGGTCACTAGTAGTCCGTACTGTTCCGCACTGGTCCGTTCTGCTCCGTACTGGTCCATAGTGGTCCATTCTGGTCCATACTGGTCCATAGTTTTCCGTGCTGGTCCATACTGGTCCATACTGGTCTGTTCTGGTCCGCACTGGTCCATACTGGTACGTTCTGTTCCATAGTGGTCCGTACTAGTCCGTACTTGTCCGTTCTGTTCCGCACTGGTCCGCACTGGTCCATACTGGTCCGCACTGGTCCATACTGGTCCGTACTGGTCCGTACTGGTCTGTTCTGGTCCGCACTGGTCCATACTGGTACCTTCTGTTCCATAGTGGTCCGTACTAGTCCGTACTTGTCCATTCTGTTCCGCACTGGTCCATAGTGGTCCGTACTGGTCCGTTCTGGTCCGTACTGGTCCATACTGGTCCGTAGTGTTCCCTACCGGTCCGTACTGGTCCCTACCAGTCCGTACTGGTCCGTTCTGGTACGTTCTGTTCCATAGTGGTCCGTACTAGTCCGTACTGGTCGGTTCTGGTCCGCACTGGTCCTCACTGGTCCATACTGGTCCGTCCAGGTCCGTACTGGTCCACACTGCTCCGTACTGCCCCCTTGTGGTCCGTACTGGTCCCTAGTATTCCGTACTGGTCCGTACTGGTCCGTTCTGGTCCATACTGGTCCGCACTGGTCCGCCCTGGACCATACCTGCCCGCACTGGTCCATACTGGTTGGTACTGGTCCGTACTGGTCTCTTCTGGTCCGCACTGGTCCATACTGGTCCGTACTGGTCCGTTCTGGTCCGTACTGGTCTGTTCTGGTCCGCACTGGTCCGTACTGGTCCGTAGTGTTCCCTATTGGTCCGTTCTGGTCCGTACTGGTCCATACTGGTCCATACTGGTCCGTACTGGTCCATACTGGTCCATACTGGTCCGTACTGGTCCGCACTGGTCCATACTGGTCCGCACTGGTCCATACTGGTCCGTACTGGTCCGTACTGGTCTGTTCTGGTCCGCACTGGTCCATACTGGTCCGTTCTGTTCCATAGTGGTCCGTACTAGTCCGTACTTGTCCGTTCTGTTCCGCACTGGTCCGCACTGGTCCATACTGGTCCGCACTGGTCCATACTGGTCCGTACTGGTCCGTACTGGTCTGTTCTGGTCCGTACTGGTCCATACTGGTCCGTTCTGGTCCGTACTGTTCCATAGTGGTCCGTACTGGTCCGTTCTGATCTGTACTGGTCCATACTGGTCCGTACTGGTCCGTTCTGCTCCGTACTGGTCCATAGTGTTCCGTGCTGGTCCCTACCAGTCCGTTCTGGTCCGTTCTGGTACGTTCTGTTCCATAGTGGTCCGTACTAGTCCGTACTGGTCGGTTCTGGTCCGCACTGGTCCTCACTGGTCCATACTGGTCCGTCCTGGTCCGTACTGGTCCATACTGCTCCGTACTGCCCCCTTGTGGTCCGTACTGGTCCCTAGTATTCCGTACTGGTCCGTACTGGTCTATTCTGGTCCGTACTGGTCCATAGTGTTCCGTGCTGGTCCGTACTGGTCCGTTCTGGTCTGCCCTTGTCCATACTGGTCCGTACTGGTCCGCACTGGTCCATACTGGTCCATACTGGTCCGTACTGGTCCGCACTGGTCCATACCGGTCCATACTGGTCCGTACTGGTCCGTACTGGTCTGTACTCGTCCATAGTGGTCCGTACTGATCCGCACTGGTCCATAGTGCTCCGTACTGCCCCCTAGTGGTCCGTACTGGTCACTAGTAGTCCGTACTGGTCCGTACTGGTCCGTTCTGCTCCGTACTGGTCCATAGTGGTCCATTCTGGTCCATACTGGTCCATAGTGTTCCGTGCTGGTCCATACTGGTCCATACTGGTCTGTTCTGGTCCGCACTGGTCCATACTGGTACGTTCTGTTCCATAGTGGTCCGTACTAGTCCGTACTTGTCCGTTCTGTTCCGCACTGGTCCGCACTGGTCCATACTGGTCCGCACTGGTCCATACTGGTCCGTACTGGTCCGTACTGGTCTGTTCTGGTCCGCACTGGTCCATACTGGTACGTTCTGTTCCATAGTGGTCTGTACTAGTCCGTACTTGTCCGTTCTGTTCCGCACTGGTCCATAGTGGTCCGTACTGGTCCGTTCTGGTCCGTACTGGTCCATACTGGTCCATAGTGTTCCCTACCGGTCCGTACTGGTCCCTACCAGTCCGTACTGGTCCGTTCTGGTACGTTCTGTTCCATAGTGGTCCGTACTAGTCCGTACTGGTCGGTTCTGGTCCGCACTGGTCCTCACTGGTCCATACTGGTCCGTCCTGGTCCGTACTGGTCCACACTGCTCCGTACTGCCCCCTTGTGGTCCGTACTGGTCCCTAGTATTCCGTACTTGTCCGTACTGGTCCGTTCTGGTCCATACTGGTCCGCACTAGTCCGCACTGGACCATACCTGTCCGCACTGGTCCATACTGGTCCGTACTGGTCCGTACTGGTCTGTTCTGGTCCGCACTGGTCCATACTGGTCCGTACTGGTCCGTTCTGGTTCGTACTGGTCTGTTCTGGTCCGCACTGGTCCGTACTGGTCCGTAGTGTACCCTATTGGTCCGTTCTGGTCCGTACTGGTCCATACTGGTCCATACTGGTCCGTACTGGTCCATACTGGTCCATACTGGTCCGTACTGGTCCGCACTGGTCCATACTGGTCCGCACTGGTCCATACTGGTCCGTACTGGTCCGTACTGGTCTGTTCTGGTCGGCACTGTTCCATACTGGTCCGTTCTGTTCCATAGTGGTCCGTACTAGTCCGTACTTGTCCGTTCTGTTCCGCACTGGTCCGCACTGGTCCATACTGGTCCGCACTGGTCCATACTGGTCCGTACTGGTCCGTACTGGTCTGTTCTGGTCCGCACTGGTCCATACTGGTCCGTTCTGGTCCGTACTGTTCCTTAGTGGTCCTTACTGGTCCATTCTGGCCCGTACTGGTCCATAGTGGTCCGTACTGGTCCGTTCTGGTCCGTACTGGTCCATACTGGTCCGTAGTGTTCCCTACCGGTCCGTACTGGTCCCTACCAGTCCGTACTGGTCCGTTCTGGTACGTTCTGTTCCATAGTGGTCCGTACTAGTCCGTACTGGTCGGTTCTGGTCCGCACTGGTCCTCACTGGTCCATACTGGTCCGTCCAGGTCCGTCCTGGTCCACACTGCTCCGTACTGCCCCCTTGTGGTCCGTACTGGTCCCTAGTATTCCGTACTGGTCCGTACTGGTCCGTCCTGGTCCGTATTGGTCTTGTCCTGGTCCGTATTGGTCCCTACCGATCCATACTGGTCCATACTGGTCCATACTGGTCCGTTCTGGTCCGCACTGGTCCATACTGGTCCATACTGGTCCGTACAGGTCCATAGTGGTCCGTACTGGTCTATACCGGTCCGTACTGGTCCGTACTGGTCCATACTGGTCCGTACTGGTCCATACTGGTCCATACTCGTCTGTACTGGTCCGTACTGGTCCGTAGTGGTCCCTATTAGTCCGTTCTGGTCCGTACTGGTCCGTACTGGTCCGTCCTGGTCTGTTCTGGTCCATACAGGTCCGTTCTGGTCCGCAATGGTCCATACTGGACCGCAATGGTCCGTACTGGTCCGCACTGGTCCATACCGGTCCATACTGGTCCGTACTGGTCCGTACTGGTCTGTACTCGTCCATAGTGGTCCGTACTGATCCGCACTGGTCCATACTGGTCCGAACTGGTCCGTTCTGGTCCGTACTGGTCTGTTCTGGTCCGCACTGGTCCGTTCTGGTCCGTAGTGTACCCTATTGGTCCGTTCTGGTCCGTACTGGTCCATACTGGTCCATACTGGTCCGTACTGGTCCATACTGGTCCATACTGGTCCGTACTGGTCCGCACTGGTCCATACTGGTCTGTTCTGGTCCGCACTGGTCTGTACTGGTCCGTAGTGTACCCTATTGGTCCGTTCTGGTCCGTACTGGTCCATACTGGTCCATACTGGTCCGTACTGGTCCATACTGGTCCATACTGGTCCGTACTGGTCCGCACTGGTCCATACTGGTCCGCACTGGTCCATACTGGTCCGTACTGGTCCGTACTGGTCTGTTCTGGTCGGCACTGGTCCATACTGGTCCGTACTGGTCCTTTCTGGTCCGTACTGGTCTGTTCTGGTCCGCACTGGTCCGTACTGGTACGTTCTGTTCCATAGTGGTCCGTACTAGTCCGTACTTGTCCGTTCTGTTCCGCACTGGTCCATAGTGGTCCGTACTGGTCCATACTGGTCCGTACTGGTCCATACTGGTCCATAGTGTTCCCTACCGGTCCGTACTGGTCCCTACCAGTCCGTACTGGTCCGTTCTGGTACGTTCTGTTCCATAGTGGTCCGTACTAGTCCGTACTGGTCGGTTCTGGTCCGCACTGGTCCTCACTGGTCCATACTGGTCCGTCCTGGTCCGTACTGGTCCACACTGCTCCGTACTGCCCCCTTGTGGCCCGTACTGGTCCCTAGTATTCCGTACTTGTCCGTACTGGTCCGTTCTGGTCCATACTGGTCCGCACTAGTCCGCACTGGACCATACCTGTCCGCACTGGTCCGTACTGGTCCATACTGGTCCATACTGGTCCGTACTGGTCCATAGTGGTCCGTACTGGTCCATACTGGTCCGTACTGGTCCGTCCTGGTCCGTATTGGTCCCTACTGATCCATATTGGTCCATACTGGTCCATACTGGTCCGTTCTGGTCCGCACTGGTCCATACTGGTCCGTACTGGTCCATACTGGTCCGTACTGGTCCATACTGGTCCGTACTGGTCCGCACTGGTCCATACTGGTCCGCACTGGTCCATACTGGTCCGTACTGGTCCGTACTGGTCTGTTCTGGTCGGCACTGGTCCATACTGGTCCGTTCTGTTCCATAGTGGTCCGTACTAGTCCGTACTTGTCCGTTCTGTTCCGCACTGGTCCGCACTGGTCCATACTGGTCCGTACTGGTCCGCACTGGTCCATACTGGTCCGCACTGGTCCATACTGGTCCGTACTGGTCCGTACTGGTCTGTTCTGGTCCGCACTGGTCCATACTGGTCCGTTCTGGTCCGTACTGTTCCATAGTGGACCGTACTGGTCCATTCTGGCCCGTACTGGTCCATAGTGGTCCGTACTGGTCCGTTCTGGTCCGTACTGGTCCATACTGGTCCGTAGTGTTCCCTACCGGTCCGTACTGGTCCCTACCAGTCCGTACTGGTCCGTTCTGGTACGTTCTGTTCCATAGTGGTCCGTACTAGTCCGTACTGGTCGGTTCTGGTCCGCACTGGTCCTCACTGGTCCATACTGGTCCGTCCAGGTCGGTACTGGTCCACACTGCTCCGTACTGCCCCCTTGTGGTCCGTACTGGTCCCTAGTATTCCGTACTGGTCCGTACTGGTCCGTCCTGGTCCGTATTGGTCTGTCCTGGTCCGTATTGGTCCCTACCAATCCATACTGGTCCATACTGGTCCATACTGGTCCGTTCTGGTCCGCACTGGTCCATACTGGTCCGTACTGGTCCGTACTGGTCCATACTGGTCCGTACAGGTCCATAGTGGTCCGTACTGGTCCGTACTGGTCCGTACTTGTCCGTCCTGGTCCGTATTGTTCCCTACTGATCCATACTGGTCCATACTGGTCCATACTGGTCCGTTCTGGTCCGCACTGGTCCGTACTGGTCCGTACTGGTCCATACTGGTCCGTACTGGTCCATACTGGTCCATACTCGTCTGTACTGGTCCGTACTGGTCCGTAGTGGTCCCTATTAGTCCGTTCTGGTCCGTACTGGTCCGTACTGGTCCGTCCTGGTCTGTTCTGGTCCATACAGGTCCGTTCTGGTCCGCAATGGTCCATACTGGACCGCAATGGTCCGTACTGGTCTGTTCTGGTCCGCACTGGTCCATACTGGTCCGTACTGGTCCATACCGGTCCATACTGGTCCGTACTGGTCCGTACTGGTCTGCCCTTGTCCATACTGCTCCGTACTGGTCCGCACTGGTCCATACTGGTCCATACTGGTCCGTACTGGTCCGTACCGGTCCATACCGGTCCATACTGGTCCGTACTGGTCCGTACTGGTCCGTCCTGGTCCATACTGGTCCGTACTGGTCCGCACTCGTCCATACTGGTCCATAGTGCTCCGTACTGCCCCCTAGTGGTCCGTACTGGTCACTAGTAGTCCGTACTGGTCCGTACTGGTCCGTTCTGCTCCGCACTGGTCCATACTGGTCCATTCTGGTCCATTCTGGTCCGTACTGGTCCATAGTGTTCTGTGCTGGTCCATACTGGTCCATACTGGTCCGTTCTGGTCCGCACTGGTCCATACTGGTACGTTCTGTTCCATAGTGGTCCGTACTAGTCCGTACTTGTCCGTTCTGTTCCGCACTGGTCCGCACTGGTCCATACTGGTCCGCAATGGTCCGTACTGGTCCGTACTGGTCCGTAATGGTCTGTTCTGGTCCGCACTGGTCCATACTGGTCCGTTCTGGTCCGTACTGGTCCATAGTGGTCCGTACTGGTCCGTTCTGATCTGTACTGGTCCATACTGGTCCGTACTGGTCCGTGCTTGTCCGTACTGGTCCATAGTGTTCCGTACTGGTCCCTACCGGTCCGTGCTGGTCCCTACCAGTCCGTACTGGTCCGTCCTGGTCTGTTCTGGTCCATACAGGTCCGTTCTGGTCCGCAATGGTCCATACTGGACCGCAATGGTCCGTACTGGTCCGCACTGGTCCATACCGGTCCATACTGGTCCGTACTGGTCCGTACTGGTCTGTACTCGTCCATAGTGGTCCGTACTGATCCGCACTGGTCCATACTGGTCCGAACTGGTCCGTTCTGGTCCGTACTGGTCTGTTCTGGTCCGCACTGGTCCGTTCTGGTCCGTAGTGTACCCTATTGGTCCGTTCTGGTCCGTACTGGTCCATACTGGTCCATACTGGTCCGTACTGGTCCATACTGGTCCATACTGGTCCGTACTGGTCCGCACTGGTCCATACTGGTCTGTTCTGGTCCGCACTGGTCTGTACTGGTCCGTAGTGTACCCTATTGGTCCGTTCTGGTCCGTACTGGTCCATACTGGTCCATACTGGTCCGTACTGGTCCATACTGGTCCATACTGGTCCGTACTGGTCCGCACTGGTCCATACTGGTCCGCACTGGTCCATACTGGTCCGTACTGGTCCGTATTGGTCTGTTCTGGTCGGCACTGGTCCATACTGGTCCGTACTGGTCCTTTCTGGTCCGTACTGGTCTGTTCTGGTCCGCACTGGTCCGTACTGGTGCGTTCTGTTCCATAGTGGTCCGTACTAGTCCGTACTTGTCCGTTCTGTTCCGCACTGGTCCATAGTGGTCCGTACTGGTCCATACTGGTCCGTACTGGTCCATACTGGTCCATAGTGTTCCCTACCGGTCCGTACTGGTCCCTACCAGTCCGTACTGGTCCGTTCTGGTACGTTCTGTTCCATAGTGGTCCGTACTAGTCCGTACTGGTCGGTTCTGGTCCGCACTGGTCCTCACTGGTCCATACTGGTCCGTCCAGGTCGGTACTGGTCCACACTGCTCCGTACTGCCCCCTTGTGGTCCGTACTGGTCCCTAGTATTCCGTACTTGTCCGTACTGGTCCGTTCTGGTCCATACTGGTCCGCACTAGTCCGCACTGGACCATACCTGTCCGCACTGGTCCGTACTGGTCCATACTGGTCCATACTGGTCCGTACTGGTCCATAGTGGTCCGTACTGGTCCATACTGGTCCGTACTGGTCCGTCCTGGTCCGTATTGGTCCCTACTGATCCATATTGGTCCATACTGGTCCATACTGGTCCGTTCTGGTCCGCACTGGTCCATACTGGTCCGTACTGGTCCATACTGGTCCGTACTGGTCCATACTGGTCCGTACTGGTCCGCACTGGTCCATACTGGTCCGCACTGGTCCATACTGGTCCGTACTGGTCCGTACTGGTCTGTTCTGGTCGGCACTGGTCCATACTGGTCCGTTCTGTTCCATAGTGGTCCGTACTAGTCCGTACTTGTCCGTTCTGTTCCGCACTGGTCCGCACTGGTCCATACTGGTCCGTACTGGTCCGCACTGGTCCATACTGGTCCGCACTGGTCCATACTGGTCCGTACTGGTCCGTACTGGTCTGTTCTGGTCCGCACTGGTCCATACTGGTCCGTTCTGGTCCGTACTGTTCCATAGTGGACCGTACTGGTCCATTCTGGCCCGTACTGGTCCATAGTGGTCCGTACTGGTCCGTTCTGGTCCGTACTGGTCCATACTGGTCCGTAGTGTTCCCTACCGGTCCGTACTGGTCCCTACCAGTCCGTACTGGTCCGTTCTGGTACGTTCTGTTCCATAGTGGTCCGTACTAGTCCGTACTGGTCGGTTCTGGTCCGCACTGGTCCTCACTGGTCCATACTGGTCCGTCCAGGTCGGTACTGGTCCACACTGCTCCGTACTGCCCCCTTGTGGTCCGTACTGGTCCCTAGTATTCCGTACTGGTCCGTACTGGTCCGTCCTGGTCCGTATTGGTCTGTCCTGGTCCGTATTGGTCCCTACCAATCCATACTGGTCCATACTGGTCCATACTGGTCCGTTCTGGTCCGCACTGGTCCATACTGGTCCGTACTGGTCCGTACTGGTCCATACTGGTCCGTACAGGTCCATAGTGGTCCGTACTGGTCCGTACTGGTCCGTACTTGTCCGTCCTGGTCCGTATTGTTCCCTACTGATCCATACTGGTCCATACTGGTCCATACTGGTCCGTTCTGGTCCGCACTGGTCCGTACTGGTCCGTACTGGTCCATACTGGTCCGTACTGGTCCATACTGGTCCATACTCGTCTGTACTGGTCCGTACTGGTCCGTAGTGGTCCCTATTAGTCCGTTCTGGTCCGTACTGGTCCGTACTGGTCCGTCCTGGTCTGTTCTGGTCCATACAGGTCCGTTCTGGTCCGCAATGGTCCATACTGGACCGCAATGGTCCGTACTGGTCTGTTCTGGTCCGCACTGGTCCATACTGGTCCGTACTGGTCCATAGTGGTCCATACTGGTCCGTACTGGTCCGTACTGGTCTGCCCTTGTCCATACTGCTCCGTACTGGTCCGCACTGGTCCATACTGGTCCATACTGGTCCGTACTGGTCCGTACCGGTCCATACCGGTCCATACTGGTCCGTACTGGTCCGTACTGGTCCGTCCTGGTCCATACTGGTCCGTACTGGTCCGCACTCGTCCATACTGGTCCATAGTGCTCCGTACTGCCCCCTAGTGGTCCGTACTGGTCACTAGTAGTCCGTACTGGTCCGTACTGGTCCGTTCTGCTCCGCACTGGTCCATACTGGTCCATTCTGGTCCATTCTGGTCCGTACTGGTCCATAGTGTTCTGTGCTGGTCCATACTGGTCCATACTGGTCCGTTCTGGTCCGCACTGGTCCATACTGGTACGTTCTGTTCCATAGTGGTCCGTACTAGTCCGTACTTGTCCGTTCTGTTCCGCACTGGTCCGCACTGGTCCATACTGGTCCGCAATGGTCCGTACTGGTCCGTACTGGTCCGTAATGGTCTGTTCTGGTCCGCACTGGTCCATACTGGTCCGTTCTGGTCCGTACTGGTCCATAGTGGTCCGTACTGGTCCGTTCTGATCTGTACTGGTCCATACTGGTCCGTACTGGTCCGTGCTTGTCCGTACTGGTCCATAGTGTTCCGTACTGGTCCCTACCGGTCCGTGCTGGTCCCTACCAGTCCGTACTGGTCCGTTCTGGTACGTTCTGTTCCATAGTGTTCCGTGCTGGTCCGTACTGGTCCGTTCTGGTCTGCCCTTGTCCATACTGGTCCGTACTGGTCCGCACTGGTCCATACTGGTCCGTACTGGTCCGTACTGGTCCGTACTGGTCCATACCGGTCCATACTGGTCCGTACTGGTCCGTACTGGTCTGCCCTTGTCCATAGTGGTCCGTACAGGTCCGCACTGGTCCATATTGGTCCATAGTGCTCCGTACTGCCCCCTAGTGGTCCGTACTGGTCACTAGTATTCCGTACTGGTCCATACCGGTCCGTTCTGCTCCGCACTGGTCCATACTGGTCCGTTCTGGTCCGTACTGTTCCATAGTGGTCCGTACTGGTCCATTCTGGCCCGTACTGGTCCATAGTGGTCCGTACTGGTCCGTTCTGGTCCGTACTGGTCCATACTGGTCCGTAGTGTTCCCTACCGGTCCGTACTGGTCCCTACCAGTCCGTACTGGTCCGTTCTGGTACGTTCTGTTCCATAGTGGTCCGTCCTAGTCCGTACTGGTCGGTTCTGGTCCGCACTGGTCCTCACTGGTCCATACTGGTCCGTCCAGGTCCGTACTGGTCCACACTGCTCCGTACTGCCCCCTTGTGGTCCGTACTGGTCCCTAGTATTCCGTACTGGTCCGTACTGGTCCGCACTGGTCCATATTGGTCCGCACTGGTCCGCACTGGTCCATACTGGTCCGTACTGGTCCGTACTGGTTTGTTCTGCTCCGTACTGGTCCATAGTGTTCCGTGCTGGTCCATACTGGTCCATACTGGTCTGTTCTGGTCCGCACTGGTCCATACTGGTACGTTCTGTTCCATAGTGGTCCGTACTAGTCCGTACTTGTCCGTTCTGTTCCGCACTGGTCCGCACTGGTCCATACTGGTCCGCACTGGTCCATACTGGTCCGTACTGGTCCGTACTGGTCTGTTCTGGTCCGCACTGGTCCATACTGGTACGTTCTGTTCCATAGTGGTCCGTACTAGTCCGTACTTGTCCGTTCTGTTCCGCACTGGTCCATAGTGGTCCGTACTGGTCCGTTCTGGTCCGTACTGGTCCATACTGGTCCATAGTGTTCCCTACCGGTCCGTACTGGTCCCTACCAGTCCGTACTGGTCCGTTCTGGTACGTTCTGTTCCATAGTGGTCCGTACTAGTCCGTACTGGTCGGTTCTTGTCCGCACTGGTCCTCACTGGTCCATACTGGTCCGTCCTGGTCCGTACTGGTCCACACTGCTCCGTACTGCCCCCTTGTGGTCCGTACTGGTCCCTAGTATTCCGTACTTGTCCGTACTGGTCCGTTCTGGTCCATACTGGTCCGCACTAGTCCGCACTGGACCATACCTGTCCGCACTGGTCCATACTGGTCCGTACTGGTCCGTACTGGTCTGTTCTGGTCCGCACTGGTCCATACTGGTCCGTACTGGTCCGTTCTGGTCCGTACTGGTCTGTTCTGGTCCGCACTGGTCCGTACTGGTCCGTAGTGTACACTATTGGTCCGTTCTGGTCCGTACTGGTCCATACTGGTCCATACTGGTCCGTACTGGTCCATACTGGTCCATACTGGTCCGTACTGGTCCGCACTGGTCCATACTGGTCCGCACTGGTCCATACTGGTCCGTACTGGTCCGTACTGGTCTGTTCTGGTCGGCACTGGTCCATACTGGTCCGTTCTGTTCCATAGTGGTCCGTACTAGTCCGTACTTGTCCGTTCTGTTCCGCACTGGTCCGCACTGGTCCATACTGGTCCGCACTGGTCCATACTGGTCCGTACTGGTCCGTACTGGTCTGTTCTGGTCCGCACTGGTCCATACTGGTCCGTTCTGGTCCGTACTGTTCCATAGTGGACCGTACTGGTCCATTCTGGCCCGTACTGGTCCATAGTGGTCCGTACTGGTCCGTTCTGGTCCGTACTGGTCCATACTGGTCCGTAGTGTTCCCTACCGGTCCGTACTGGTCCCTACCAGTCCGTACTGGTCCGTTCTGGTACGTTCTGTTCCATAGTGGTCCGTACTAGTCCGTCCAGGTCCGTCCTGGTCCACACTGCTCCGTACTGCCCCCTAGTGGTCCGTACTGGTCCCTAGTATTCCGTACTGGTCCGTACTGGTCCGTCCTGGTCCGTATTGGTCTGTCCTGGTCCGTATTGGTCCCTACCGATCCATACTGGTCCATACTGTTCCATACTGGTCCGTTCTGGTCCGCACTGGTCCATACTGGTCCGTACTGGTCCGTACTGGTCCATACTGGTCCGTACAGGTACATAGTGGTCCGTACTGGTCCATACTGGTCCGTACTGGTCCGTCCTGGTCCGTATTGTTCCCTACTGATCCATACTGGTCCATACTGGTCCATACTGGTCCGTTCTGGTCCGCAGTGGTCCGTACTGGTCCGTACTGGTCCATAGTGGTCCGTACTGGTCCGTTCTGGTCCGTACTGGTCCATACTGGTCCGTAGTGTTCCCTACCGGTCCGTACTGGTCCCTACCAGTCCGTACTGGTCCGTTCTGGTACGTTCTGTTCCATAGTGGTCCGTCCTAGTCCGTACTGGTCGGGTCTGGTCCGCACTGGTCCTCACTGGTCCATACTGGTCCGTCCAGGTCCGTACTGGTCCACACTGCTCCGTACTGCCCCCTTGTGGTCCGTACTGGTCCCTAGTATTCCGTACTGGTCCGTACTGGTCCGCACTGGTCCATACTGGTCCGCACTGGTCCGCACTGGTCCATACTGGTCCGTACTGGTCCGTACTGGTTTGTTCTGCTCCGTACTGCTCCATAGTGGTCCATTCTGGTCCATACTGGTCCATAGTGTTCCGTGCTGGTCCATACTGGTCCATACTGGTCTGTTCTGGTCCGCACTGGTCCATACTGGTACGTTCTGTTCCATAGTGGTCCGTACTAGTCCGTACTTGTCCGTTCTGTTCCGCACTGGTCCGCACTGGTCCATACTGGTCCGCACTGGTCCATACTGGTCCGTACTGGTCCGTACTGGTCTGTTCTGGTCCGCACTGGTCCATACTGGTACGTTCTGTTCCATAGTGGTCCGTACTAGTCCGTACTTGTCCGTTCTGTTCCGCACTGGTCCATAGTGGTCCGTACTGGTCCGTTCTGGTCCGTACTGGTCCATACTGGTCCATAGTGTTCCCTACCGGTCCGTACTGGTCCCTACCAGTCCGTACTGGTCCGTTCTGGTACATTCTGTTCCATAGTGGTCCGTACTAGTCCGTACTGGTCGGTTCTGGTCCGCACTGGTCCTCACTGGTCCATACTGGTCCGTCCTGGTCCGTACTGGTCCACACTGCTCCGTACTGCCCCCTTGTGGTCCGTACTGGTCCCTAGTATTCCGTACTTGTCCGTACTGGTCCGTTCTGGTCCATACTGGTCCGCACTAGTCCGCACTGGACCATACCTGTCCGCACTGGTCCATACTGGTCCGTACTGGTCCGTACTGGTCTGTTCTGGTCCGCACTGGTCCATATTGGTCCGTACTGGTCCGTTCTGGTCCGTACTGGTCTGTTCTGGTCCGCACTGGTCCGTACTGGTCCGTAGTGTACCCTATTGGTCCGTTCTGGTCCGTACTGGTCCATACTGGTCCATACTGGTCCGTACTGGTCCATACTGCCCCCTTGTGGTCCGTACTGGTCCCTAGTATTCCGTACTGGTCCGTACTGGTCCGTCCTGGTCCGTATTGGGTCTGTCCTTGTCCGTATTGGTCCCTACCAATCCATACTGGTCCATACTGGTCCATACTGGTCCGTTCTGGTCCGCACTGGTCCATACTGGTCCGTACTGGTCCGTACTGGTCCATACTGGTCCGTACAGGTCCATAGTGGTCCGTACTGGTCCGTACTGGTCCGTACTTGTCCGTCCTGGTCCGTATTGTTCCCTACTGATCCATACTGGTCCATACTGGTCCATACTGGTCCGTTCTGGTCCGCACTGGTCCGTACTGGTCCGTACTGGTCCATACTGGTCCGTACTGGTCCATACTGGTCCATACTCGTCTGTACTGGTCCGTACTGGTCCGTAGTGGTCCCTATTAGTCCGTTCTGGTCCGTACTGGTCCGTACTGGTCCGTCCTGGTCTGTTCTGGTCCATACAGGTCCGTTCTGGTCCGCAATGGTCCATACTGGACCGCAATGGTCCGTACTGGTCTGTTCTGGTCCGCACTGGTCCATACTGGTCCGTACTGGTCCATACCGGTCCATACTGGTCCGTACTGGTCCGTACTGGTCTGCCCTTGTCCATACTGCTCCGTACTGGTCCGCACTGGTCCATACTGGTCCATACTGGTCCGTACTGGTCCGTACCGGTCCATACCGGTCCATACTGGTCCGTACTGGTCCGTACTGGTCCGTCCTGGTCCATACTGGTCCGTACTGGTCCGCACTCGTCCATACTGGTCCATAGTGCTCCGTACTGCCCCCTAGTGGTCCGTACTGGTCACTAGTAGTCCGTACTGGTCCGTACTGGTCCGTTCTGCTCCGCACTGGTCCATACTGGTCCATTCTGGTCCATTCTGGTCCGTACTGGTCCATAGTGTTCTGTGCTGGTCCATACTGGTCCATACTGGTCCGTTCTGGTCCGCACTGGTCCATACTGGTACGTTCTGTTCCATAGTGGTCCGTACTAGTCCGTACTTGTCCGTTCTGTTCCGCACTGGTCCGCACTGGTCCATACTGGTCCGCAATGGTCCGTACTGGTCCGTACTGGTCCGTAATGGTCTGTTCTGGTCCGCACTGGTCCATACTGGTCCGTTCTGGTCCGTACTGGTCCATAGTGGTCCGTACTGGTCCGTTCTGATCTGTACTGGTCCATACTGGTCCGTACTGGTCCGTGCTTGTCCGTACTGGTCCATAGTGTTCCGTACTGGTCCCTACCGGTCCGTGCTGGTCCCTACCAGTCCGTACTGGTCCGTTCTGGTACGTTCTGTTCCATAGTGTTCCGTGCTGGTCCGTACTGGTCCGTTCTGGTCTGCCCTTGTCCATACTGGTCCGTACTGGTCCGCACTGGTCCATACTGGTCCGTACTGGTCCGTACTGGTCCGTACTGGTCCATACCGGTCCATACTGGTCCGTACTGGTCCGTACTGGTCTGCCCTTGTCCATAGTGGTCCGTACAGGTCCGCACTGGTCCATATTGGTCCATAGTGCTCCGTACTGCCCCCTAGTGGTCCGTACTGGTCACTAGTATTCCGTACTGGTCCATACCGGTCCGTTCTGTTCCGCACTGGTCCGCACTGGTCCGTACTGGTCCGTAATGGTCTGTTCTGGTCCGCACTGGTCCATACTGGTCCGTTCTGGTCCGTACTGGTCCATAGTGGTCCGTACTGGTCCGTTCTGATCTGTACTGGTCCATACTGGTCCGTACTGGTCCGTGCTTGTCCGTACTGGTCCATAGTGTTCCGTACTGGTCCCTACCGGTCCGTGCTGGTCCCTACCAGTCCGTACTGGTCCGTTCTGGTACGTTCTGTTCCATAGTGGTCCGTACTAGTCCGTACTGGTCGGTTCTGGTCCGCACTGGTCCTCACTGGTCCATACTGGTCCGTCCAGGTCCGTACTGGTCCATACTGCTCCGTACTGCCCCCTTGTGGTCCGTACTGGTCCCCAGTATTCCGTACTGGTCCGTACTGGTCCGTTCTGGTCCGTACTGGTCCATAGTGGTCCGTACTGGTCTATTCTGGTCCGTACTGGTCCATAGTGTTCCGTGCTGGTCCGTACTGGTCCGTTCTGGTCTGCCCTTGTCCATACTGGTCCGTACTGGTCCGCACTGGTCCATACTGGTCCGTACTGGTCCGTACTGGTCCGTACTGGTCCATACCGGTCCATACTGGTCCGTACTGGTCCGTACTGGTCTGCCCTTGTCCATAGTGGTCCGTACAGGTCCGCACTGGTCCATATTGGTCCATAGTGCTCCGTACTGCCCCCTAGTGGTCCGTACTGGTCACTAGTATTCCGTACTGGTCCATACCGGTCCGTTCTGCTCCGCACTGGTCCATACTGGTCCGTTCTGGTCCGTACTGTTCCATAGTGGTCCGTACTGGTCCATTCTGGCCCGTACTGGTCCATAGTGGTCCGTACTGGTCCGTTCTGGTCCGTACTGGTCCATACTGGTCCGTAGTGTTCCCTACCGGTCCGTACTGGTCCCTACCAGTCCGTACTGGTCCGTTCTGGTACGTTCTGTTCCATAGTGGTCCGTCCTAGTCCGTACTGGTCGGGTCTGGTCCGCACTGGTCTTCACTGGTCCATACTGGTCCGTCCAGGTCCGTACTGGTCCACACTGCTCCGTACTGCCCCCTTGTGGTCCGTACTGGTCCCTAGTATTCCGTACTGGTCCGTACTGGTCCGCACTGGTCCATACTGGTCCGCACTGCTCCGTTCTGATCTGTACTGGTCCATACTGGTCCGTACTGGTCCGTTCTGCTCCGTACTGGTCCATAGTGTTCCGTACTCGTCTCTACCGGTCCGTACTGGTCCCTACCAGTCCGTACTGGTCCGTTCTGGTACGTTCTGTTCCATAGTGGTCCGTACTAGTCCGTACTGGTCGGTTCTGGTCCGCACTGGTCCTCACTGGTCCATACTGGTCCGTCCTGGTCCGTACTGGTCCATACTGCTCCGTACTGCCCCCTTGTGGTCCGTACTGGTCCCTAGTATTCCGTACTGGTCCGTACAGGTCTATTCTGGTCCGTACTGGTCCATAGTGTTCCGTGCTGGTCCGTACTGGTCCGTTCTGGTCCGCACTGGTCCATACTGGTCCGTACTGGTCCGCACTGGTCCATACTGGTCCATACTGGTCCGTACTGGTCCGCACTGGTCCATACCGGTCCATACTGGTCCGTACTGCTCCGTACTGGTCTGTACTCGTCCATAGTGGTCCGTACTGATCCGCACTGGTCCATACTGGTCCATAGTGCTCCGTACTGCCCCCTAGTGGTCCGTACTGGTCACTAGTAGTCCGTACTGGTCCGTACTGGTCCGTTCTGCTCCGTACTGGTCCATAGTGGTCCATTCTGGTCCATACTGGTCCATAGTGTTCCGTGCTGGTCCATACTGGTCCATACTGGTCTGTTCTGGTCCGCACTGGTCCATACCGGTACGTTCTGTTCCATAGTGGTCCGTACTAGTCCGTACTTGTCCGTTCTGTTCCGCACTGGTCCGCACTGGTCCATACTGGTCCGCACTGGTCCATACTGGTCCGTACTGGTCCGTACTGGTCTGTTCTGGTCCGCACTGGTCCATACTGGTACGTTCTGTTCCATAGTGGTCCGTACTAGTCCGTACTTGTCCGTTCTGTTCCGCACTGGTCCATAGTGGTCCGTACTGGTCCGTTCTGGTCCGTACTGGTCCATACTGGTCCATAGTGTTCCCTACCGGTCCGTACTGGTCCCTACCAGTCCGTACTGGTCCGTTCTGGTACGTTCTGTTCCATAGTGGTCCGTACTAGTCTGTACTGGTCGGTTCTGGTCCGCACTGGTCCTCACTGGTCCATACTGGTCCGTCCAGGTCGGTACTGGTCCACACTGCTCCGTACTGCCCCCTTGTGGTCCGTACTGGTCCCTAGTATTCCGTACTTGTCCGTACTGGTCCGTTCTGGTCCATACTGGTCCGCACTAGTCCGCACTGGACCATACCTGTCCGCACTGGTCCATACTGGTTGGTACTGGTCCGTACTGGTCTGTTCTGGTCCGCACTGGTCCGTTCTGGTCCGTACTGGTCCATACTGGTCCATACTGGTCCGTACTGGTCCATACTGGTCCATACTGGTCCGTACTGGTCCGCACTGGTCCATACTGGTCCGCACTGGTCCATACTGGTCCGTACTGGTCCGTACTGGTCTGTTCTGGTCGGCACTGGTCCATACTGGTCCGTTCTGTTCCATAGTGGTCCGTACTAGTCCGTACTTGTCCGTTCTGTTCCGCACTGGTC
>NW_027099358.1:0-25349 GCF_031753505.1 Anomalospiza imberbis
CTGGACCATACCTGTCCGCACTGGTCCATACTGGTTGGTACTGGTCCGTACTGGTCTGTTCTGGTCCGCACTGGTCCATACTGGTCCGTACTGGTCCGTTCTGGTCCGTACTGGTCTGTTCAGGTCCGCACTGCTCCGTACTTGTCCGTAGTGTACCCTATTGGTCCGTTCTGGTCCGTACTGGTCCATACTGGTCCATACTGGTCCGTACTGGTCCATACGGGTCCGTACTGGTCCGCACTGGTCCGCACTGGTCCATACTGGTCCGCACTGGTCCATACTGGTCCGTACTGGTCCGTACTGGTCTGTTCTGGTCGGCACTGGTCCATACTGGTCCGTTCTGTTCCATAGTGGTCCGTACTAGTCCGTACTTGTCCGTTCTGTTCCGCACTGGTCCGCACTGGTCCATACTGGTCCGCACTGGTCCATACTGGTCCGTACTGGTCCGTACTGGTCTGTTCTGGTCCGCACTGGTCCATACTGGTCCGTTCTGGTCCGTACTGTTCCATAGTGGTCCGTACTGGTCCATTCTGGCCCGTACTGGTCCATAGTGGTCCGTACTGGTCCGTTCTGGTCCGTACTGGTCCATACTGGTCCGTAGTGTTCCCTACCGGTCCGTACTGGTCCCTACCAGTCCGTACTGGTCCGTTCTGGTACGTTCTGTTCCATAGTGGTCCGTACTAGTCCGTACTGGTCGGTTCTGGTCCGCACTGGTCCTC
The DNA here is from genome assembly GCF_031753505.1 of Anomalospiza imberbis. Lineage (NCBI taxonomy): Eukaryota > Metazoa > Chordata > Aves > Passeriformes > Viduidae > Anomalospiza > Anomalospiza imberbis. The sequence goes on from NW_027099358.1 coordinate 720, forward strand.
ACTGGTCCATACTGGTCCGTCAAGGTCGGTACTGGTCCACACTGCTCCGTACTGCCCCCTTGTGGTCCGTACTGGTTCCTAGTATTCCGTACTGGTCCGTACTGGTCCGTCCTGGTCCGTATTGTTCCGTGCTGGTCCGTATTGGTCCCTACCGATCCATACTGGTCCATACTGGTCCATACTGGTCCGTTCTGGTCCGCACTGGTCCATACTGGTCCGTACTGGTCCGTACTGGTCCATACTGGTCCGTACAGGTCCATAGTGATCCGTACTGGTCCATACTGGTCCGTACTGGTCCGTCCTGGTCCGTATAGTTCCCTACTGATCCATATTGGTCCATACTGGTCCATACTGGTCCGTTCTGGTCCGCACTGGTCCGTACTGGTCCGTACTGGTCCATACTGGTCCATACTCGTCTGTACTGGTCCGTACTGGTCCGTAGTGGTCCCTATTAGTCCGTTCTGGTCCGTACTGGTCCGTCCTGGTCTGTTCTGGTCCATACAGGTCCGTTCTGGTCCGCAATGGTCCATACTGGACCGCAATGGTCCGTACTGGTCCGTACTGGCCCGTACTGGTCCGTACTGGACCGTACTGGTCCATACCGGTCCATACCGGTCCGTACTGGTCCGTACTGGTCTGCCCTTGTCCATACTGGTCCGTACTGCTCCGCACTGCTCCATACTGGTCCATACTGGTCCGTACTGGTCCGTACCGGTCCATACCGGTCCATACTGGTCCGTACTGGTCCGTACTGGTCCGTACTGGTCCATACTGCTCAGTACTGCCCCCTTGTGGTCCGTACTGGTCCCTAGTATTCCGTACTGGTCCGTACAGGTCTATTCTGGTCCGTACTGGTCCATAGTGTTCCGTGCTGGTCCGTACTGGTCCGTTCTGGTCTGCCCTTGTCCATACTGGTCCGTACTGGTCCGCACTGGTCCATACTGGTCCATACTGGTCCGTACTGGTCCGCACTGGTCCATACCGGTCCATACTGGTCCGTACTGGTCCGTACTGGTCTGTACTCGTCCATAGTGGTCCGTACTGATCCGCACTGGTCCATACTGGTCCGAACTGGTCCGTTCTGGTCCGTACTGGTCTGTTCTGGTCCGCACTGGTCCGTACTGGTCCGTAGTGTACCCTATTGGTCCGTTCTGGTCCGTACTGGTCCATACTGGTCCATACTGGTCCGTACTGGTCCATACTGGTCCATACTGGTCCGTACTGGTCCGCACTGGTCCATACTGGTCTGTTCTGGTCCGCACTGGTCTGTACTGGTCCGTAGTGTACCCTATTGGTCTGTTCTGGTCCGTACTGGTCCGCACTGGTCCATACTGGTCCGTACTGGTCCGTACTGGTCTGTTCTGGTCGGCACTGGTCCATACTGGTCCGTACTGGTCCGTTCTGGTCCGTACTGGTCTGTTCTGGTCCGCACTGGTCCGTACTGGTACGTTCTGTTCCTTAGTGGTCCGTACTAGTCCGTACTTGTCCGTTCTGTTCCGCACTGGTCCATAGTGGTCCGTACTGGTCGGTTCTGGTCCGTACTGGTCCATACTGGTCCGTAGTGTTCCCTACCGGTCCGTACTGGTCCCTACCAGTCCGTACTGGTCCGTTCTGGTACGTTCTGTTCCATAGTGGTCCGTACTAGTCCGTACTGGTCGGTTCTGGTCCGCACTGGTCCTCACTGGTCCATACTGGTCCGTCCAGGTCCGTACTGGTCCACACTGCTCCGTACTGCCCCCTTGTGGTCCGTACTGGTCCCTAGTATTCCGTACTGGACCGTACTGGTCCGTCCTGGTCCGTATTGGTCTGTCCTGGTCCGTATTGGTCCCTACCGATCCATACTGGTCCATACTGCACTGGTGCGCACTAGTCCGCACTGGACCATACCTGTCCGCACTGGTCCATACTGGTCCGTACTGGTCTGTACTGGTCTGTTCTGGTCCGCACTGGTCCATACTGGTCCGTACTGGTCCGTTCTGGTCCGTACTGGTCTGTTCTGGTCCGCACTGGTCCGTACTGGTCCGTAGTGTTCCCTATTGGTCCGTTCTGGTCCGTACTGGTCCATACTGGTCCATACTGGTCCGTACTGGTCCATACTGGTCCATACTGGTCCGTACTGGTCCGCACTGGTCCATACTGGTCCGCACTGGTCCGCACTGGTCTGTACTGGTCCGTAGTGTACCCTATTGGTCCGTTCTGGTCCGTACTGGTCCATACTGGTCCGTCCTGGTCCGTACTGGTCCATACTGCTCCGTACTGCCCCCTTGTGGTCCGTACTGGTCCCTAGTATTCCGTACTGGTCCGTACTGGTCTATTCTGGTCCGTACTGGTCCATAGTGTTCCGTGCTGGTCCGTACTGGTCCGTTCTGGTCTGCCCTTGTCCATAGTGTTCCGTACTGGTCCGCACTGGTCCATACTGGTCCATACTGGTCCGTACTGGTCCGCACTGGTCCATACCGGTCCATACTGGTCCGTACTGGTCCGTACTGGTCTGTACTCGTCCATAGTGGTCCGTACTGATCCGCACGGGTCCATACTGGTCCATAGTGCTCCGTACTGCCCCCTAGTGGTCCGTACTGGTCACTAGTAGTCCGTACTGGTCCGTACTGGTCCGTTCTGCTCCGTACTGGTCCATAGTGGTCCATTCTGGTCCATACTGGTCCATAGTGTTCCGTGCTGGTCCATACTGGTCCATACTGGTCTGTTCTGGTCCGCACTGGTCCATACTGGTACGTTCTGTTCCATAGTGGTCCGTACTAGTCCGTACTTCTCCGTTCTGTTCCGCACTGGTCCGCACTGGTCCATACTGGTCCGCACTGGTCCATACTGGTCCGTACTGGTCCGTACTGGTCTGTTCTGGTCCGCACTGGTCCATACTGGTACGTTCTGTTCCATAGTGGTCCGTACTAGTCCGTACTTGTCCGTTCTGTTCCGCACTGGTCCATAGTGGTCCGTACTGGTCCGTTCTGGTCCGTACTGGTCCATACTGGTCCGTAGTGTTCCCTACCGGTCCGTACTGGTCCCTACCAGTCCGTACTGGTCCGTTCTGGTACGTTCTGTTCCATAGTGGTCCGTACTAGTCCATAGTGGTCGGTTCTGGTTCGCACTGGTCCTCACTGGTCCATACTGGTCCGTCCAGGTCCGTACTGGTCCACACTGCTCCGTACTGCCCCCTTGTGGTCCGTACTGGTCCCTAGTATTCCGTACTGGACCGTACTGGTCCGTCCTGGTCCGTATTGGTCTGTCCTGGTCCGTATTGGTCCCTACCGATCCATACTGGTCCATACTGGTCCATACTGGTCCGTTCTGGTCCGCACTGGTCCATACTGGTCCGTACTGGTCCGTACTGGTCCATACTGGTCCGTACAGGTCCATAGTGGTCCGTACCGGTCCATACTGGTCCGTACTGGTCCGTCCTGGTCCGTATTGTTCCCTACTGATCCATACTGGTCCATACTGGTCCATACTGGTCCGTTCTGGTCCGCACTGGTCCGTACTGGTCCGTACTGGTCCATAGTGGTCCGTACTGGTCCGTTCTGGCCCGTACTGGTCCATAGTGGTCCGTACTGGTCCGTTCTGGTCCGTACTGGTCCATACTGGTCCGTAGTGTTCCCTACCGGTCCGTACTGGTCCCTACCAGTCCGTACTGGTCCGTTCTGGTACGTTCTGTTCCATAGTGGTCCGTACTAGTCCGTACTGGTCGGTTCTGGTCCGCACTGGTACTCACTGGTCCATACTGGTCCGTCCAGGTCGGTACTGGTCCACACTGCTCCGTACTGCCCCCTTGTGGTCCGTACTGGTCCCTAGTATTCCGTACTGGTCCGTACTGGTCCGTCCTGGTCCGTATTGGTCGGTCCTGGTCCGTATTGGTCCCTACTGATCCATACTGGTCCATACTGGTCCATACTGGTCCGTTCTGGTCCGCACTGGTCCATACTGGTCCGTACTGGTCCGTACTGGTCCATACTGGTCCGTACTGGTCCATAGTGGTCCGTACTGGTCCATACTGGTCCGTACTGGTCCGTCCTGGTCCGTATTGTTCCCTACTGATCCATACTGGTCCATACTGGTCCATACTGGTCCGTTCTGGTCCGCACTGGTCCGTACTGGTCCGTACTGGTCCATACTGGTCCGTACTGGTCCGTTCTGGTCCGTACTCGTCTGTACTGGTCCGTACTGGTCCGTAGTGGTCCCTATTAGTCCGTTCTGGTCCGTACTGGTCCGTACTGGTCCGTCCTGGTCTGTTCTGGTCCATACAGGTCCGTTCTGGTCCGCAATGGTCCATACTGGACCGCAATGGTCCGTACTGGTCCGCACTGGTCCATACCGGTCCATACTGGTCCGTACTGGTCCGTACTGGTCTGTACTCGTCCATAGTGGTCCGTACTGATCCACACTGGTCCATACTGGTCCGAACTGGTCCGTACTGGTCTGTTCTGGTCCGCACTGGTCCATACTGGTCCGTACTGGTCCGTTCTGGTCCGTACTGGTCTGTTCTGGTCCGCACTGGTCCGTACTGGTCCGTAGTGTACCCTATTGGTCCGTTCTGGTCCGTACTGGTCCATACTGGTCCATACTGGTCCGTACTGGTCCGCACTGGTCCATACTGGTCCGTACTGGTCCTCACTGGTCCATACTGGTCTGTTCTGGTCCGCACTGGTCCGTACTGGTCCGTAGTGTACCCTAATGGTCCGTACTGGTCCGTACTGGTCCATACTGGTCCATACTGGTCCGTACTGGTCCGCACTGGTCCATACTGGTCCGCGCTTGGCCATACTGGTCCGTACTGGTCCGTACTGGTCTGTTCTGGTCGGCCCTGGTCCATACTGGTCCGTACTGGTCCGTTCTGGTCCGTACTGGTCTGTTCTGGTCCGCACTGGTCCGTACTGGTACGTTCTGTTCCATAGTGGTCCGTACTAGTCCGTACTTGTCCGTTCTGTTCCGCACTGGTCCATAGTGGTCCGTACTGGTCCGTTCTGGCCCGTACTGGTCCATAGTGGTCCGTACTGGTCCGTTCTGGTCCGTACTGGTCCATACTGGTCCGTAGTGTTCCCTACCGGTCCGTACTGGTCCCTACCAATCCGTACTGGTCCGTTCTGGTACGTTCTGTTCCATAGTGGTCCGTACTAGTCCGTACTGGTCGGTTCTGGTCCGCACTGGTCCTCACTGGTCCATACTGGTCCGTCCAGGTCCGTACTGGTCCACACTGCTCCGTACTGCCCCCTTGTGGTCCGTACTGGTCCCTAGTATTCCGTACTTGTCCGTACTGGTCCGTTCTGGTCCATACTGGTCCGCACTAGTCCGCACTGGACCATACCTGTCCGCACTGGTCCATACTGGTTGGTACTGGTCCGTACTGGTCTGTTCTGGTCCGCACTGGTCCATACTGGTCCGTACTGGTCCGTTCTGGTCCGTACTGGTCTGTTCTGGTCCGCACAGGTCCGTACTGGTCCGTAGTGTACCCTATTGGTCCGTTCTGGTCCGTACTGGTCCATACTGGTCCATACTGGTCCGTACTGGTCCATACTGGTCCATACTGGTCCGTACTGGTCCGCACTGGTCCATACTGGTCCGCACTGGTCCATACTGGTCCGTACTGGTTCGTACTGGTCTGTTCTGGTCGGCACTGGTCCATACTGGTCCGTTCTGTTCCATAGTGGTCCGTACTAGTCTGTTCTGGTCCGCACTGGTCCGTACTGGTCCGTAGTGTACCCTATTGGTCCGTTCTGGTCCGTACTGGTCCATACTGGTCCATATTGGTCCGTACTGGTCCATACTGGTCCATACTGGTCCGTACTGGTCCGCACTGGTCCATACTGGTCCGCACTGGTCCATACTGGTCCGTACTGGTCCGTACTGGTCTGTTCTGGTCGGCACTGTTCCATACTGGTCCGTTCTGTTCCATAGTGGTCCGTACTAGTCCGTACTTGTCCGTTCTGTTCCGCACTGGTCCGCACTGGTCCATACTGGTCCGCACTGGTCCATACTGGTCCGTACTGGTCCGTACTGGTCTGTTCTGGTCCGCACTGGTCCATACTGGTCCGTTCTGGTCCGTACTGTTCCATAGTGGTCCGTACTGGTCCATTCTGGCCCGTACTGGTCCATAGTGGTCCGTACTGGTCCGTACTGGTCCATACCGGTCCATACTGGTCCGTACTGGTCCGTACTGGTCTGCCCTTGTCCATACTGGTCCGTACTGGTCCGCACTGGTCCATACTGGTCCATACTGGTCCGTACTGGTCCGTACCGGTCCATACCGGTCCATACTGGTCCGTACTGGTCCGTACTGGTCCGTCCTGGTCCATACTGTTCCGTACTGGTCCGCACTCGTCCATACTGGTCCATAGTGCTCCGTACTGCCCCCTAGTGGTCCGTACTAGTCACTAGTAGTCCGTACTGGTCCGTACTGGTCCGTTCTGCTCCGTACTGGTCCATAGTGGTCCATTCTGGTCCATACTGGTCCATAGTTTTCCGTGCTGGTCCATACTGGTCCATACTGGTCTGTTCTGGTCCGCACTGGTCCATACTGGTACGTTCTGTTCCATAGTGGTCCGTACTAGTCCGTACTTGTCCGTTCTGTTCCGCACTGGTCCATAGTGGTCCGTACTGGTCCGTTCTGGTCCGTACTGGTCCATACTGGTCCGTAGTGTTCCCTACCGGTCCGTACTGGTCCCTACCAGTCCGTACTGGTCCGTTCTGGTACGTTCTGTTCCATAGTGGTCCGTACTAGTCCGTACTGGTCGGTTCTGGTCCGCACTGGTCCTCACTGGTCCATACTGGTCCGTCCAGGTCGGTACTGGTCCACACTGCTCCGTACTGCCCCCTTGTGGTCCGTACTGGTCCCTAGTATTCCGTACTGGTCCGTACTGGTCCATACTGGTCCATACTGGTCCGCACTGGTCCGCACTGGACCATACCTGTCCGCACTGGTCCATACTGGTCCGTACTGGTCCGTACTGGTCTGTTCTGGTCCGCACTGGTCCATACTGGTCCGTACTGGTCCGTTCTGGTCCGTACTGGTCTGTTCAGGTCCGCACTGCTCCGTACTGGTCCGTAGTGTTCCCTATTGGTCCGTTCTGGTCCGTACTGGTCCATACTGGTCCATACTGGTCCGTACTGGTCCATACTGGTCCATACTGGTCCGTACTGGTCCGCACTGGTCCATACTGGTCCGCACTGGTCCATACTGGTCCGTACTGGTTCGTACTGGTCTGTTCTGGTCGGCACTGGTCCATACTGGTCCGTTCTGTTCCATAGTGGTCCGTACTAGTCCGTACTTGTCCGTTCTGTTCCGCACTGGTCCGCACTGGTCCATACTGGTCCGCACTGGTCCATACTGGTCCGTACTGGTCCGTACTGGTCTGTTCTGGTCCGCACTGGTCCATACTGGTCCGTTCTGGTCCGTACTGTTCCATAGTGGTTTTTACTGGTCCGTTCTGATCTGTACTGTTCCATACTGGTCCGTACTGGTCCGTTCTGCTCCGTACTAGTCCATAGTGTTCCGTACTGGTCCCTACCGGTCCGTGCTGGTCCCTACCAGTCCGTACTGGTCCGTTCTGGTACGTTCTGTTCCATAGTGGTCCGTACTAGTCCGTACTGGTCGGTTCTGGTCCGCACTGGTACTCACTGGTCCATACTGGTCCGTCCTGGTCCGTACTGGTCCATACTGCTCCGTACTGCCCCCTTGTGGTCCGTACTGGTCCCTAGTATTCCGTACTGGTCCGTACAGGTCTATTCTGGTCCGTACTGGTCCATAGTGTTCCGTGCTGGTCCGTACTGGTCCGTTCTGGTCTGCCCTTGTCCATACTGGTCCGTACTGGTCCGCACTGGTCCATACTGGTCCATACTGGTCCGTACTGGTCCGCACTGGTCCATACCGGTCCATACTGGTCCGTACTGGTCCGCACTGGTCCATACTGGTCCATACTGGTCCGTACTGGTCCGCACTGGTCCATACCGGTCCATACTGGTCCGTACTGGTCCGTACTGGTCTGTACTCGTCCATAGTGGTCCGTACTGATCCGCACTGGTCCATACTGGTCCATAGTGCTCCGTACTGCCCCCTAGTGGTCCGTACTGGTCACTAGTAGTCCGTACTGGTCCGTACTGGTCCGTTCTGCTCCGTACTGGTCCATAGTGGTCCATTCTGGTCCATACTGGTCCATAGTTTTCCGTGCTGGTCCATACTGGTCCGTACTGGTCTGTTCTGGTCCGCACTGGTCCATACTGGTACGTTCTGTTCCATAGTGGTCCGTACTAGTCCGTACTTGTCCATTCTGTTCCGCACTGGTCCGCACTGGTCCATACTGGTCCGCACTGGTCCATACTGGTCCGTACTGGTCCGTACTGGTCTGTTCTGGTCCGCACTGGTCCATACTGGTACGTTCTGTTCCATAGTGGTCCGTACTAGTCCGTACTTGTCCGTTCTGTTCCGCACTGGTCCATAGTGGTCCGTACTGGTCCGTTCTGGTCCGTACTGGTCCATACTGGTCCATAGTGTTCCCTACCGGTCCGTACTGGTCCCTACCAGTCCGTACTGGTCCGTTCTGGTACGTTCTGTTCCATAGTGGTCCGTACTAGTCCGTACTGGTCGGTTCTGGTCCGCACTGGTCCTCACTGGTCCATACTGGTCCGTCCAGGTCCGTACTGGTCCACACTGCTCCGTACTGCCCCCTTGTGGTCTGTACTGGTCCCTAGTATTCCGTACTTGTCCGTACTGGTCCGTTCTGGTCCATACTGGTCCGCACTAGTCCGCACTGGACCATACCTGTCCGCACTGGTCCATACTGGTTGGTACTGGTCCGTACTGGTCTGTTCTGGTCCGCACTGGTCCATACTGGTCCGTACTGGTCCGTTCTGGTCCGTACTGGTCTGTTCAGGTCCGCACTGCTCCGTACTTGTCCGTAGTGTACCCTATTGGTCCGTTCTGGTCCGTACTGGTCCATACTGGTCCATACTGGTCCGTACTGGTCCATACGGGTCCGTACTGGTCCGCACTGGTCCGCACTGGTCCATACTGGTCCGCACTGGTCCATACTGGTCCGTACTGGTCCGTACTGGTCTGTTCTGGTCGGCACTGGTCCATACTGGTCCGTTCTGTTCCATAGTGGTCCGTACTAGTCCGTACTTGTCCGTTCTGTTCCGCACTGGTCCGCACTGGTCCATACTGGTCCGCACTGGTCCATACTGGTCCGTACTGGTCCGTACTGGTCTGTTCTGGTCCGCACTGGTCCATACTGGTCCGTTCTGGTCCGTACTGTTCCATAGTGGTCCGTACTGGTCCATTCTGGCCCGTACTGGTCCATAGTGGTCCGTACTGGTCCGTTCTGGTCCGTACTGGTCCATACTGGTCCGTAGTGTTCCCTACCGGTCCGTACTGGTCCCTACCAGTCCGTACTGGTCCGTTCTGGTACGTTCTGTTCCATAGTGGTCCGTACTAGTCCGTACTGGTCGGTTCTGGTCCGCACTGGTCCTCACTGGTCCATACTGGTCCGTCAAGGTCGGTACTGGTCCACACTGCTCCGTACTGCCCCCTTGTGGTCCGTACTGGTTCCTAGTATTCCGTACTGGTCCGTACTGGTCCGTCCTGGTCCGTATTGTTCCGTGCTGGTCCGTATTGGTCCCTACCGATCCATACTGGTCCATACTGGTCCATACTGGTCCGTTCTGGTCCGCACTGGTCCATACTGGTCCGTACTGGTCCGTACTGGTCCATACTGGTCCGTACAGGTCCATAGTGATCCGTACTGGTCCATACTGGTCCGTACTGGTCCGTCCTGGTCCGTATAGTTCCCTACTGATCCATATTGGTCCATACTGGTCCATACTGGTCCGTTCTGGTCCGCACTGGTCCGTACTGGTCCGTACTGGTCCATACTGGTCCATACTCGTCTGTACTGGTCCGTACTGGTCCGTAGTGGTCCCTATTAGTCCGTTCTGGTCCGTACTGATCCGTACTGGTCCGTCCTGGTCTGTTCTGGTCCATACAGGTCCGTTCTGGTCCGCAATGGTCCATACTGGACCGCAATGGTCCGTACTGGTCCGTACTGGCCCGTACTGGTCCGTACTGGACCGTACTGGTCCATACCGGTCCATACCGGTCCGTACTGGTCCGTACTGGTCTGCCCTTGTCCATACTGGTCCGTACTGCTCCGCACTGCTCCATACTGGTCCATACTGGTCCGTACTGGTCCGTACCGGTCCATACCGGTCCATACTGGTCCGTACTGGTCCGTACTGGTCCGTACTGGTCCATACTGCTCAGTACTGCCCCCTTGTGGTCCGTACTGGTCCCTAGTATTCCGTACTGGTCCGTACAGGTCTATTCTGGTCCGTACTGGTCCATAGTGTTCCGTGCTGGTCCGTACTGGTCCGTTCTGGTCTGCCCTTGTCCATACTGGTCCGTACTGGTCCGCACTGGTCCATACTGGTCCATACTGGTCCGTACTGGTCCGCACTGGTCCATACCGGTCCATACTGGTCCGTACTGGTCCGTACTGGTCTGTACTCGTCCATAGTGGTCCGTACTGATCCGCACTGGTCCATACTGGTCCGAACTGGTCCGTTCTGGTCCGTACTGGTCTGTTCTGGTCCGCACTGGTCCGTACTGGTCCGTAGTGTACCCTATTGGTCCGTTCTGGTCCGTACTGGTCCATACTGGTCCATACTGGTCCGTACTGGTCCATACTGGTCCATACTGGTCCGTACTGGTCCGCACTGGTCCATACTGGTCTGTTCTGGTCCGCACTGGTCTGTACTGGTCCGTAGTGTACCCTATTGGTCTGTTCTGGTCCGTACTGGTCCGCACTGGTCCATACTGGTCCGTACTGGTCCGTACTGGTCTGTTCTGGTCGGCACTGGTCCATACTGGTCCGTACTGGTCCGTTCTGGTCCGTACTGGTCTGTTCTGGTCCGCACTGGTCCGTACTGGTACGTTCTGTTCCTTAGTGGTCCGTACTAGTCCGTACTTGTCCGTTCTGTTCCGCACTGGTCCATAGTGGTCCGTACTGGTCGGTTCTGGTCCGTACTGGTCCATACTGGTCCGTAGTGTTCCCTACCGGTCCGTACTGGTCCCTACCAGTCCGTACTGGTCCGTTCTGGTACGTTCTGTTCCATAGTGGTCCGTACTAGTCCGTACTGGTCGGTTCTGGTCCGCACTGGTCCTCACTGGTCCATACTGGTCCGTCCAGGTCCGTACTGGTCCACACTGCTCCGTACTGCCCCCTTGTGGTCCGTACTGGTCCCTAGTATTCCGTACTGGACCGTACTGGTCCGTCCTGGTCCGTATTGGTCTGTCCTGGTCCGTATTGGTCCCTACCGATCCATACTGGTCCATACTGCACTGGTGCGCACTAGTCCGCACTGGACCATACCTGTCCGCACTGGTCCATACTGGTCCGTACTGGTCTGTACTGGTCTGTTCTGGTCCGCACTGGTCCATACTGGTCCGTACTGGTCCGTTCTGGTCCGTACTGGTCTGTTCTGGTCCGCACTGGTCCGTACTGGTCCGTAGTGTTCCCTATTGGTCCGTTCTGGTCCGTACTGGTCCATACTGGTCCATACTGGTCCGTACTGGTCCATACTGGTCCATACTGGTCCGTACTGGTCCGCACTGGTCCATACTGGTCCGCACTGGTCCGCACTGGTCTGTACTGGTCCGTAGTGTACCCTATTGGTCCGTTCTGGTCCGTACTGGTCCATACTGGTCCGTCCTGGTCCGTACTGGTCCATACTGCTCCGTACTGCCCCCTTGTGGTCCGTACTGGTCCCTAGTATTCCGTACTGGTCCGTACTGGTCTATTCTGGTCCGTACTGGTCCATAGTGTTCCGTGCTGGTCCGTACTGGTCCGTTCTGGTCTGCCCTTGTCCATAGTGTTCCGTACTGGTCCGCACTGGTCCATACTGGTCCATACTGGTCCGTACTGGTCCGCACTGGTCCATACCGGTCCATACTGGTCCGTACTGGTCCGTACTGGTCTGTACTCGTCCATAGTGGTCCGTACTGATCCGCACGGGTCCATACTGGTCCATAGTGCTCCGTACTGCCCCCTAGTGGTCCGTACTGGTCACTAGTAGTCCGTACTGGTCCGTACTGGTCCGTTCTGCTCCGTACTGGTCCATAGTGGTCCATTCTGGTCCATACTGGTCCATAGTGTTCCGTGCTGGTCCATACTGGTCCATACTGGTCTGTTCTGGTCCGCACTGGTCCATACTGGTACGTTCTGTTCCATAGTGGTCCGTACTAGTCCGTACTTCTCCGTTCTGTTCCGCACTGGTCCGCACTGGTCCATACTGGTCCGCACTGGTCCATACTGGTCCGTACTGGTCCGTACTGGTCTGTTCTGGTCCGCACTGGTCCATACTGGTACGTTCTGTTCCATAGTGGTCCGTACTAGTCCGTACTTGTCCGTTCTGTTCCGCACTGGTCCATAGTGGTCCGTACTGGTCCGTTCTGGTCCGTACTGGTCCATACTGGTCCGTAGTGTTCCCTACCGGTCCGTACTGGTCCCTACCAGTCCGTACTGGTCCGTTCTGGTACGTTCTGTTCCATAGTGGTCCGTACTAGTCCATAGTGGTCGGTTCTGGTTCGCACTGGTCCTCACTGGTCCATACTGGTCCGTCCAGGTCCGTACTGGTCCACACTGCTCCGTACTGCCCCCTTGTGGTCCGTACTGGTCCCTAGTATTCCGTACTGGACCGTACTGGTCCGTCCTGGTCCGTATTGGTCTGTCCTGGTCCGTATTGGTCCCTACCGATCCATACTGGTCCATACTGGTCCATACTGGTCCGTTCTGGTCCGCACTGGTCCATACTGGTCCGTACTGGTCCGTACTGGTCCATACTGGTCCGTACAGGTCCATAGTGGTCCGTACCGGTCCATACTGGTCCGTACTGGTCCGTCCTGGTCCGTATTGTTCCCTACTGATCCATACTGGTCCATACTGGTCCATACTGGTCCGTTCTGGTCCGCACTGGTCCGTACTGGTCCGTACTGGTCCATAGTGGTCCGTACTGGTCCGTTCTGGCCCGTACTGGTCCATAGTGGTCCGTACTGGTCCGTTCTGGTCCGTACTGGTCCATACTGGTCCGTAGTGTTCCCTACCGGTCCGTACTGGTCCCTACCAGTCCGTACTGGTCCGTTCTGGTACGTTCTGTTCCATAGTGGTCCGTACTAGTCCGTACTGGTCGGTTCTGGTCCGCACTGGTACTCACTGGTCCATACTGGTCCGTCCAGGTCGGTACTGGTCCACACTGCTCCGTACTGCCCCCTTGTGGTCCGTACTGGTCCCTAGTATTCCGTACTGGTCCGTACTGGTCCGTCCTGGTCCGTATTGGTCGGTCCTGGTCCGTATTGGTCCCTACTGATCCATACTGGTCCATACTGGTCCATACTGGTCCGTTCTGGTCCGCACTGGTCCATACTGGTCCGTACTGGTCCGTACTGGTCCATACTGGTCCGTACTGGTCCATAGTGGTCCGTACTGGTCCATACTGGTCCGTACTGGTCCGTCCTGGTCCGTATTGTTCCCTACTGATCCATACTGGTCCATACTGGTCCATACTGGTCCGTTCTGGTCCGCACTGGTCCGTACTGGTCCGTACTGGTCCATACTGGTCCGTACTGGTCCGTTCTGGTCCGTACTCGTCTGTACTGGTCCGTACTGGTCCGTAGTGGTCCCTATTAGTCCGTTCTGGTCCGTACTGGTCCGTACTGGTCCGTCCTGGTCTGTTCTGGTCCATACAGGTCCGTTCTGGTCCGCAATGGTCCATACTGGACCGCAATGGTCCGTACTGGTCCGCACTGGTCCATACCGGTCCATACTGGTCCGTACTGGTCCGTACTGGTCTGTACTCGTCCATAGTGGTCCGTACTGATCCACACTGGTCCATACTGGTCCGAACTGGTCCGTACTGGTCTGTTCTGGTCCGCACTGGTCCATACTGGTCCGTACTGGTCCGTTCTGGTCCGTACTGGTCTGTTCTGGTCCGCACTGGTCCGTACTGGTCCGTAGTGTACCCTATTGGTCCGTTCTGGTCCGTACTGGTCCATACTGGTCCATACTGGTCCGTACTGGTCCGCACTGGTCCATACTGGTCCGTACTGGTCCGCACTGGTCCATACTGGTCTGTTCTGGTCCGCACTGGTCCGTACTGGTCCGTAGTGTACCCTAATGGTCCGTACTGGTCCGTACTGGTCCATACTGGTCCATACTGGTCCGTACTGGTCCGCACTGGTCCATACTGGTCCGCGCTTGGCCATACTGGTCCGTACTGGTCCGTACTGGTCTGTTCTGGTCGGCCCTGGTCCATACTGGTCCGTACTGGTCCGTTCTGGTCCGTACTGGTCTGTTCTGGTCCGCACTGGTCCGTACTGGTACGTTCTGTTCCATAGTGGTCCGTACTAGTCCGTACTTGTCCGTTCTGTTCCGCACTGGTCCATAGTGGTCCGTACTGGTCCGTTCTGGCCCGTACTGGTCCATAGTGGTCCGTACTGGTCCGTTCTGGTCCGTACTGGTCCATACTGGTCCGTAGTGTTCCCTACCGGTCCGTACTGGTCCCTACCAGTCCGTACTGGTCCGTTCTGGTACGTTCTGTTCCATAGTGGTCCGTACTAGTCCGTACTGGTCGGTTCTGGTCCGCACTGGTCCTCACTGGTCCATACTGGTCCGTCCAGGTCCGTACTGGTCCACACTGCTCCGTACTGCCCCCTTGTGGTCCGTACTGGTCCCTAGTATTCCGTACTTGTCCGTACTGGTCCGTTCTGGTCCATACTGGTCCGCACTAGTCCGCACTGGACCATACCTGTCCGCACTGGTCCATACTGGTTGGTACTGGTCCGTACTGGTCTGTTCTGGTCCGCACTGGTCCATACTGGTCCGTACTGGTCCGTTCTGGTCCGTACTGGTCTGTTCTGGTCCGCACAGGTCCGTACTGGTCCGTAGTGTACCCTATTGGTCCGTTCTGGTCCGTACTGGTCCATACTGGTCCATACTGGTCCGTACTGGTCCGCACTGGTCCATACTGGTCCGCACTGGTCCATACTGGTCCGTACTGGTCCGTACTGGTCTGTTCTGGTCGGCACTGGTCCATACTGGTCCGTTCTGTTCCATAGTGGTCCGTACTAGTCCGTACTTGTCCGTTCTGTTCCGCACTGGTCCGCACTGGCCCATACTGGTCCGTACTGGTCCGTACTGGTCTGTTCTGGTCCGCACTGGTCCATACTGGTCCGTACTGGTCCGTTCTGGTCCGTACTGGTCTGTTCTGGTCCGCACTGGTCCGTACTGCTCCGTAGTGTTCCCTATTGGTCCGTTCTGGTCCGTACTGGTCCATACTGGTCCATACTGGTCCGTACTGGTCCATACTGGTCCATACTGGTCCGCACTGGTCCGCACTGGTCCATACTGGTCCGTACTGGTCCGTACTGGTCTGTTCTGGTCGGCACTGGTCCATACTGGTCCGTTCTGTTCCATAGTGGTCCGTACTAGTCCGTACTTGTCCGTTCTGTTCCGCACTGGTCCGCACTGGTCCATACTGGTCCGCACTGGTCCATACTGGTCCGTACTGGTCCGTACTGGTCTGTTCTGGTCCGCACTGGTCCATACTGGTACGTTCTGTTCCATAGTGGTCCGTACTAGTCCGTACTTGTCCGTTCTGATCTGTACTGGTCCATAGTGGTCCGTTCTGGTCCGTACTGGTCCATACTGGTCCATAGTGTTCCCTACCGGTCCGTACTGGTCCCTACCAGTCCGTACTGGTCCGTTCTGGTACGTTCTGTTCCATAGTGGTCCGTACTAGTCCGTACTGGTCGGTTCTGGTCCGCACTGGTCCTCACTGGTCCATACTGGTCCGTACTGGTCCGTACTGGTCTGTACTCGTCCATAGTGGTCCGTACTGATCCGCACTGGTCCATACTGGTCCATAGTGCTCCGTACGGCCCCCTAGTGGTCCGTACTGGTCACTAGTAGTCCGTACTGCTCCGTACTGGTCCGTTCTGCTCCGTACTGGTCCATAGTGGTCCATTCTGGTCCATACTGGTCCATAGTGTTCCGTGCTGGTCCATACTGGTCCATACTGGTCTGTTCTGGTCCGCACTGGTCCATACTGGTACGTTCTGTTCCATAGTGGTCCGTACTAGTCCGTACTTGTCCGTTCTGTTCCGCACTGGTCCGCACTGGTCCATACTGGTCCGCACTGGTCCATACTGGTCCGTACTGGTCCGTACTGGTCTGTTCTGGTCCGCACTAGTCCATAGTGGTACGTTCTGTTCCATAGTGGTCCGTACTAGTCCGTACTTGTCCGTTCTGTTCCGCACTGGTCCATAGTGGTCCGTACTGGTCTGTTCTGGTCCGTACTGGTCCATACTGGTCCATAGTGTTCCCTACCGGTCCGTACTGGTCCGTACTGGTCCGTACTGGTCCGTTCTGGTACGTTCTGTTCCATAGTGGTCCGTACTAGTCCGTACTGGTCGGTTCTGGTCCGCACTGGTCCTCACTGGTCCATACTGGTCCGTCCAGGTCCGTACTGGTCCACACTGCTCCGTACTGCCCCCTTGTGGTCCGTACTGGTCCCTAGTATTCCGTACTTGTCCGTACTGGTCCGTTCTGGTCCATACTGGTCCGCACTAGTCCGCACTGGACCATACCTGTCCGCACTGGTCCATACTGGTTGGTACTGGTCCGTACTGGTCTGTTCTGGTCCGCACTGGTCCATACTGGTCCGTACTGGTCCGTTCTGGTCCGTACTGGTCTGTTCTGGTCCGCACTGGTCCGTACTGGTCCGTAGTGTACCCTATTGGTCCGTTCTGGTCCGTACTGGTCTGTTCTGGTCCATACTGGTCCGTACTGGTCCGCACTGGTCCATACTGGTCCGCACTGGTCCATACTGGTCCGTACTGGTCCGTAATGGCCTGTTCTGGTCCGCACTGGTCCATACTGGTCCGTTCTGTTCCATAGTGGTCCGTACTAGTCCGTACTTGTCCGTTCTGTTCCGCACTGGTCTGCACTGGTCCATACTGGTCCGCACTGGTCCATACTGGTCCGTACTGGTCCGTACTGGTCTGTTCTGGTCCGCACTGGTCCATACTGGTCCGTTCTGGTCCGTACTGTTCCATAGTGGTCCGTACTGGTCCGTTCTGATCTGTACTGGTCCATAGTGGTCCGTACTGGTCCGTTCTGGTCCGTACTGGTCCATACTGGTCCGTAGTGTTCCCTACCGGTCCGTACTGGTCCCTACCAGTCCGTACTGGTCCGTTCTGGTACGTTCTGTTCCATAGTGGTCCGTACTAGTCCGTACTGGTCGGTTCTGGTCCGCACTGGTCCTCACCGGTCCATACTGGTCCGTCCAGGTCGGTACTGGTCCACACTGCTCCGTACTGCCCCCTTGTGGTCCGTACTGGTCCCTAGTATTCCGTACTGGTCCGTACTGGTCCGTCCTGGTCCGTATTGGTCCGTCCTGGTCCGTATTGGTCCCTACCGATCCATACTGGTCCATACTGGTCCATACTGGTCCGTTCTGGTCCGCACTGGTCCATACTGGTCCGTACTGGTCCGTACTGGTCCATACTGGTCCGTACAGGTCCATAGTGGTCCGTACTGGTCCATACTGGTCCGTACTGGTCCGTCCTGGTCCGTATTGTTCCCTACTGATCCATACTGGTCCATACTGGTCCATACTGGTCCGTTCTGGTCCGCACTGGTCCGTACTGGTCCACACTGGTCCATACTGGTCCGTACTGGTCCATACTGGTCCATACTCGTCTGTACTGGTCCGTACTTTTCCGTAGTGGTCCCTATTAGTCCGTTCTGGTCCGTACTGGTCCGTACTGGTCCGTCCTGTTCTGTTCTGGTCCATACAGGTCCGTTCTGGTCCGCAATGGTCCATACTGGACCGCAATGGTCCGTACTGGTCCGTACTGGCCCGTACTGGTCCGTACTGGTCCGCACTGGTCCATACCGGTCCATACCGGTCCGTACTGGTCCGTACTGGTCTGCCCTTGTCCGTACTGGTCCGTACCGGTCCATACCGGTCCATACTGGTCCGTACTGGTCCGTACTGGTCCGTACTGGTCCATACTGCTCCGTACTGCCCCCTTGTGGTCCGTACTGGTCCCTAGTATTCCGTACTGGTCCGTACAGGTCTATTCTGGTCCGTACTGGTCCATAGTGTTCCGTGCTGGTCCGTACTGGTCCGTTCTGGTCTGCCCTTGTCCATACTGGTCCGTACTGGTCCGCACTGGTCCATACCGGTCCATACTGGTCCGTACTGGTCCGCACTGGTCCATACCGGTCCATACTGGTCCGTACTGGTCCGTACTGGTCTGTACTCGTCCATAGTGGTCCGTACTGATCCGCACTGGTCCATACTGGTCCGAACTGGTCCGTTCTTGTCCGTACTGGTCTGTTCTGGTCCGCACTGGTCCGTACTGGTCCGTACTGGTCCATACTGGTCCGTACTGGTCCGTACTGGTCCATACTGGTCCATACTGGTCCGTACTGGTCCATACTGGTCTATACTGGTCCGTACTGGTCCGTACTGGTCCGTACTGGTCTGTTCTGGTCCGCACTGGTCTGTACTGGTCCGTAGTGTTCCCTATTGGTCCGTTCTGGTCCGTACTGGTCCATACTGGTCCATACTGGTCCGTACTGGTCCATACTGGTCCATACTGGTCCGTACTGGTCCGCACTGGTCCATACTGGTCCGCACTGGTCCATACTGGTCCGTACTGGTCCGTACTGGTCTGTTCTGGTCGGCACTGGTCCATACTGGTCCGTACTGGTCCGTTCTGGTCCGTACTGGTCTGTTCTGGTCCGCACTGGTCCGTACTGGTACGTTCTGTTCCATAGTGGTCCGTACTAGTCCGTACTTGTCCGTTCTGTTCCGCACTGGTCCATAGTGGTCCGTACTGGTCCGTTCTGGTCCGTACTGGTCCATACTGGTCCATAGTGTTCCCTACCGGTCCGTACTGGTCCCTACCAGTCCGTACTGGTCCGTTCTGGTACGTTCTGTTCCATAGTGGTCCGTACTAGTCCGTACTGGTCGGTTCTGGTCCGCACTGGTCCTCACTGGTCCATACTGGTCCGTCCAGGTCCGTACTGGTCCACACTGCTCCGTACTGCCCCCTTGTGGTCCGTACTGGTCCCTAGTATTCCGTACTTGTCCGTACTGGTCCGTTCTGGTCCATACTGGTCCGCACTAGTCCGCACTGGACCATACCTGTCCGCACTGGTCCATACTGGTCCGTACTGGTCCGTACTGGTCTGTTCTGGTCCGCACTGGTCCATACTGGTCCGTACTGGTCCGTTCTGGTCCGTACTGGTCTGTTCTGGTCCGCACTGGTCCGTACTGGTCCGTAGTGTACCCTATTGGTCCGTTCTGGTCCGTACTGGTCCATACTGGTCCATATTGGTCCGTACTGGTCCATACTGGTCCATACTGGTCCGTACTGGTCCGCACTGGTCCATACTGGTCCGCACTGGTCCATACTGGTCCGTACTGGTCCGTACTGGTCTGTTCTGGTCGGCACTGTTCCATACTGGTCCGTTCTGTTCCATAGTGGTCCGTACTAGTCCGTACTTGTCCGTTCTGTTCCGCACTGGTCCGCACTGGTCCATACTGGTCCGCACTGGTCCATACTGGTCCGTACTGGTCCGTACTGGTCTGTTCTGGTCCGCACTGGTCCATACTGGTCCGTTCTGGTCCGTACTGTTCCATAGTGGTCCGTACTGGTCCATTCTGGCCCGTACTGGTCCATAGTGGTCCGTACTGGTCCGTACTGGTCCATACCGGTCCATACTGGTCCGTACTGGTCCGTACTGGTCTGCCCTTGTCCATACTGGTCCGTACTGGTCCGCACTGGTCCATACTGGTCCATACTGGTCCGTACTGGTCCGTACCGGTCCATACCGGTCCATACTGGTCCGTACTGGTCCGTACTGGTCCGTCCTGGTCCATACTGGTCCGTACTGGTCCGCACTCGTCCATACTGGTCCATAGTGCTCCGTACTGCCCCCTAGTGGTCCGTACTGGTCACTAGTAGTCCGTACTGGTCCGTACTGGTCCGTTCTGCTCCGTACTGGTCCATAGTGGTCCATTCTGGTCCATACTGGTCCATAGTTTTCCGTGCTGGTCCATACTGGTCCATACTGGTCTGTTCTGGTCCGCACTGGTCCATACTGGTACGTTCTGTTCCATAGTGGTCCGTACTAGTCCGTACTTGTCCGTTCTGTTCCGCACTGGTCCATAGTGGTCCGTACTGGTCCGTTCTGGTCCGTACTGGTCCATACTGGTCCGTAGTGTTCCCTACCGGTCCGTACTGGTCCCTACCAGTCCGTACTGGTCCGTTCTGGTACGTTCTGTTCCATAGTGGTCCGTACTAGTCCGTACTGGTCGGTTCTGGTCCGCACTGGTCCTCACTGGTCCATACTGGTCCGTCCAGGTCCGTACTGGTCCACACTGCTCCGTACTGCCCCCTTGTGGTCCGTACTGGTCCCTAGTATTCCGTACTGGTCCGTACTGGTCCATACTGGTCCATACTGGTCCGCACTGGTCCGCACTGGACCATACCTGTCCGCACTGGTCCATACTGGTTGGTACTGGTCCGTACTGGTCTGTTCTGGTCCGCACTGGTCCATACTGGTCCGTACTGGTCCGTTCTGGTCCGTACTGGTCTGTTCAGGTCCGCACTGCTCCGTACTGGTCCGTAGTGTTCCCTATTGGTCCGTTCTGGTCCGTACTGGTCCATACTGGTCCATACTGGTCCGTACTGGTCCATACTGGTCCATACTGGTCCGTACTGGTCCGCACTGGTCCATAATGGTCCGCACTGGTCCATACTGGTCCGTACTGGTTCGTACTGGTCTGTTCTGGTCGGCACTGGTCCATACTGGTCCGTTCTGTTCCATAGTGGTCCGTACTAGTCTGTTCTGGTCCGCACTGGTCCGTACTGGTCCGTAGTGTACCCTATTGGTCCGTTCTGGTCCGTACTGGTCCATACTGGTCCATATTGGTCCGTACTGGTCCATACTGGTCCATACTGGTCCGTACTGGTCCGCACTGGTCCATACTGGTCCGCACTGGTCCATACTGGTCCGTACTGGTCCGTACTGGTCTGTTCTGGTCGGCACTGTTCCATACTGGTCCGTTCTGTTCCATAGTGGTCCGTACTAGTCCGTACTTGTCCGTTCTGTTCCGCACTGGTCCGCACTGGTCCATACTGGTCCGCACTGGTCCATACTGGTCCGTACTGGTCCGTTCTGGTCTGTTCTGGTCCGCACTGGTCCATACTGGTCCGTTCTGGTCCGTACTGTTCCATAGTGGTCCGTACTGGTCCATTCTGGCCCGTACTGGTCCATAGTGGTCCGTACTGGTCCGTACTGGTCCATACCGGTCCATACTGGTCCGTACTGGTCCGTACTGGTCTGCCCTTGTCCATACTGGTCCGTACTGGTCCGCACTGGTCCATACTGGTCCATACTGGTCCGTACTGGTCCGTACCGGTCCATACCGGTCCATACTGGTCCGTACTGGTCCGTACTGGTCCGTCCTGGTCCATACTGGTCCGTACTGGTCCGCACTCGTCCATACTGGTCCATAGTGCTCCGTACTGCCCCCTAGTGGTCCGTACTGGTCACTAGTAGTCCGTACTGGTCCGTACTGGTCCGTTCTGCTCCGTACTGGTCCATAGTGGTCCATTCTGGTCCATACTGGTCCATAGTTTTCCGTGCTGGTCCATACTGGTCCATACTGGTCTGTTCTGGTCCGCACTGGTCCATACTGGTACGTTCTGTTCCATAGTGGTCCGTACTAGTCCGTACTTGTCCGTTCTGTTCCGCACTGGTCCATAGTGGTCCGTACTGGTCCGTTCTGGTCCGTACTGGTCCATACTGGTCCGTAGTGTTCCCTACCGGTCCGTACTGGTCCCTACCAGTCCGTACTGGTCCGTTCTGGTACGTTCTGTTCCATAGTGGTCCGTACTAGTCCGTACTGGTCGGTTCTGGTCCGCACTGGTCCTCACTGGTCCATACTGGTCCGTCCAGGTCCGTACTGGTCCACACTGCTCCGTACTGCCCCCTTGTGGTCCGTACTGGTCCCTAGTATTCCGTACTGGTCCGTACTGGTCCATACTGGTCCATACTGGTCCGCACTGGTCCGCACTGGACCATACCTGTCCGCACTGGTCCATACTGGTTGGTACTGGTCCGTACTGGTCTGTTCTGGTCCGCACTGGTCCATACTGGTCCGTACTGGTCCGTTCTGGTCCGTACTGGTCTGTTCAGGTCCGCACTGCTCCGTACTGGTCCGTAGTGTTCCCTATTGGTCCGTTCTGGTCCGTACTGGTCCATACTGGTCCATACTGGTCCGTACTGGTCCATACTGGTCCATACTGGTCCGTACTGGTCCGCACTGGTCCATACTGGTCCGCACTGGTCCATACTGGTCCGTACTGGTTCGTACTGGTCTGTTCTGGTCGGCACTGGTCCATACTGGTCCGTTCTGTTCCATAGTGGTCCGTACTAGTCCGTACTTGTCCGTTCTGTTCCGCACTGGTCCGCACTGGTCCATACTGGTCCGCACTGGTCCATACTGGTCCGTACTGGTCCGTACTGGTCTGTTCTGGTCCGCACTGGTCCATACTGGTCCGTTCTGGTCCGTACTGTTCCATAGTGGTTTTTACTGGTCCGTTCTGATCTGTACTGTTCCATACTGGTCCGTACTGGTCCGTTCTGCTCCGTACTAGTCCATAGTGTTCCGTACTGGTCCCTACCGGTCCGTGCTGGTCCCTACCAGTCCGTACTGGTCCGTTCTGGTACGTTCTGTTCCATAGTGGTCCGTACTAGTCCGTACTGGTCGGTTCTGGTCCGCACTGGTCCTCACTGGTCCATACTGGTCCGTCCTGGTCCGTACTGGTCCATACTGCTCCGTACTGCCCCCTTGTGGTCCGTACTGGTCCCTAGTATTCCGTACTGGTCCGTACAGGTCTATTCTGGTCCGTACTGGTCCATAGTGTTCCGTGCTGGTCCGTACTGGTCCGTTCTGGTCTGCCCTTGTCCATACTGGTCCGTACTGGTCCGCACTGGTCCATACTGGTCCATACTGGTCCGTACTGGTCCGCACTGGTCCATACCGGTCCATACTGGTCCGTACTGGTCCGCACTGGTCGATACTGGTCCATACTGGTCCGTACTGGTCCGCACTGGTCCATACCGGTCCATACTGGTCCGTACTGGTCCGTACTGGTCTGTACTCGTCCATAGTGGTCCGTACTGATCCGCACTGGTCCATACTGGTCCATAGTGCTCCGTACTGCCCCCTAGTGGTCCGTACTGGTCACTAGTAGTCCGTACTGGTCCGTACTGGTCCGTTCTGCTCCGTACTGGTCCATAGTGGTCCATTCTGGTCCATACTGGTCCATAGTTTTCCGTGCTGGTCCATACTGGTCCGTACTGGTCTGTTCTGGTCCGCACTGGTCCATACTGGTACGTTCTGTTCCATAGTGGTCCGTACTAGTCCGTACTTGTCCATTCTGTTCCGCACTGGTCCGCACTGGTCCATACTGGTCCGCACTGGTCCATACTGGTCCGTACTGGTCCGTACTGGTCTGTTCTGGTCCGCACTGGTCCATACTGGTACGTTCTGTTCCATAGTGGTCCGTACTAGTCCGTACTTGTCCGTTCTGTTCCGCACTGGTCCATAGTGGTCCGTACTGGTCCGTTCTGGTCCGTACTGGTCCATACTGGTCCATAGTGTTCCCTACCGGTCCGTACTGGTCCCTACCAGTCCGTACTGGTCCGTTCTGGTACGTTCTGTTCCATAGTGGTCCGTACTAGTCCGTACTGGTCGGTTCTGGTCCGCACTGGTCCTCACTGGTCCATACTGGTCCGTCCAGGTCCGTACTGGTCCACACTGCTCCGTACTGCCCCCTTGTGGTCTGTACTGGTCCCTAGTATTCCGTACTTGTCCGTACTGGTCCGTTCTGGTCCATACTGGTCCGCACTAGTCCGCACTGGACCATACCTGTCCGCACTGGTCCATACTGGTTGGTACTGGTCCGTACTGGTCTGTTCTGGTCCGCACTGGTCCATACTGGTCCGTACTGGTCCGTTCTGGTCCGTACTGGTCTGTTCAGGTCCGCACTGCTCCGTACTTGTCCGTAGTGTACCCTATTGGTCCGTTCTGGTCCGTACTGGTCCATACTGGTCCATACTGGTCCGTACTGGTCCATACGGGTCCGTACTGGTCCGCACTGGTCCGCACTGGTCCATACTGGTCCGCACTGGTCCATACTGGTCCGTACTGGTCCGTACTGGTCTGTTCTGGTCCGCACTGGTCCATACTGGTCCGTTCTGGTCCGTACTGTTCCATAGTGGTCCGTACTGGTCCATTCTGGCCCGTACTGGTCCATAGTGGTCCGTACTGGTCCGTTCTGGTCCGTACTGGTCCATACTGGTCCGTAGTGTTCCCTACCGGTCCGTACTGGTCCCTACCAGTCCGTACTGGTCCGTTCTGGTACGTTCTGTTCCATAGTGGTCCGTACTAGTCCGTACTGGTCGGTTCTGGTCCGCACTGGTCCTCACTGGTCCATAGTGGTCCGTCAAGGTCGGTACTGGTCCACACTGCTCCGTACTGCCCCCT
>NW_027099359.1:0-24585 GCF_031753505.1 Anomalospiza imberbis
ACTGGTCCATACTGGTCCGTTCTGGTTCGTGCTGTTCCATAGTGGTCCGTACTGGTCCATTCTGGCCCGTACTGGTCCATAGTGGTCCGTACTGGTCCGTTCTGGTCCGTACTGGTCCATACTGGTCCGTAGTGTTCCCTACCGGTCCGTACTGGTCCCTACCAGTCCGTACTGGTCCGTTCTGGTACGTTCTGTTCCATAGTGGTCCGTCCTAGTCCGTACTGGTCGGTTCTGGTCCGCACTGGTCCTCACTGGTCCATACTGGTCCGTCCAGGTCCGTACTGGTCCACAATGCTCCGTACTGCCCCCTTGTGGTCCGTACTGGTCCCTAGTATTCCGTACTGGTCCGTACTGGTCCGTACTGGTCCGTACTGGTCCGTACTGGTCCGTCCTGGTCCGTATTGGTCCCTACTGATCCATACTGGTCCATACTGGTCCATACTGGTCCGTTCTGGTCCGCACTGGTCCATACTGGTCCGTACTGGTCCATACTGGTCCGTACTGGTCCATAGTCGTCCGTACTGGTCCATACTAGTCCATACTTGTCCGTAGTGGTCCCTATTGGTCCGTTCTGGTCCGTACTGGTCCGTACTGGTCCGTCCTGGTCTGTTCTGGTCCATACAGGTCCGTTCTGGTCCGCACTGGTCCATACTGCTCCGCAATGGTCCGTACTGGTCCGTACTGGTCCCTACCGGTCCGTACTGGTCCGTACTGGTCCATAGCGGCCCATACTGGTCCGTACTGGTCCGTACTGGTCTGCCCTTGTCCATACTGGTCCGTACTGGTCCGCACTCGTCCATACTGGTCCATAGTGCTCCGTACTGCCCCCTATTGGTCCGTACTGGTCACTAGTAGTCCGTACTGGTCCATACTGGTCCGTTCTGCTCCGTACTGGTCCATAGTGGTCCGTACTGGTCCATTCTGGTCCGTACTGGTCCATAGTGTTCCGTGCTGGTCCATACTGGTCCATACTGGTCTGTTCTGGTCTGCACTGGTCCATACTGGTACGTTCTGTTCCATAGTGGTCCGTACTGGTCCCTACTGATCCATACTGGTCCATACTGGTCCATACTGGTCCGTTCTGGTCCGCACTGGTCCATACTGGTCCGTACTGGTCCATACTGCTCCGTACTGGTCCATAGTGGTCCGTACTGGTCCATACTAGTCCATACTTGTCCGTAGTGGTCCCTATTGGTCCGTTCTGGTCCGTACTGGTCCGTACTGCTCCGTCCTGGTCTGTTCTGGTCCATACAGGTCCGTTCTGGTCCGCACTGGTCCATACTGCTCCGCAATGGTCCGTACTGGTCCGTACTGGTCCCTACCGGTCCGTACTGGTCCGTACTGCTCCATACCGGTCCATACTGGTCTGTACTGGTCCCTTCTGGTCTGCCCTTGTCCATACTGGTCCGTACTGGTCCGCACTGGTCCATACTGGTCTGTACTGGTCCGTACTGGTCCGTACCGGTTCATACCGGTCCATACTGGTCCGTACTGGTCCGTACTGGTCTGCCCTTGTCCATACTGGTCCGTACTGGTCCGCACTCGTCCATACTGGTCCATAGTGCTCCGTACTGCCCCCTAGTGGTCCGTACTGGTCACTAGTAGTCCGTACTGGTCCATACTGGTCCGTTCTGCTCCGTACTGGTCCATAGTGGTCCGTACTGGTCCATTCTGGTCCGTACTGGTCCATAGTGTTCCGTGCTGGTCCATACTGGTCCATACTGGTCCGTTCTGGTCCGCACTGGTCCATACTGGTACGTTCTGTTCCATAGTGGTCCGTACTAGTCCGTACTTGTCCGTTCTGTTCCGCACTGGTCCGCACTGGTCCATACTGGTCCGCACTGGTCCATACTGGTCCGTACTGGTCCGTACTGGTCTGTTCTGGTCCGCACTGGTCCATACTAGTCCGTTCTGGTCCGTACTGTTCCATAGTGGTCCGTACTGGTCCGTTCTGGTCCGTACTGGTCCATAGTGGTCCGTACTGGTCTGTTCTTGTCCGTACTGGTCCATAGTGTTCCGTACTGGTCCCTACCGGTCCGTAATGGTCCCTACCAGTCCGTACTGGTCCGTTCTGGTACGTTCTGTTCCATAGTGGTCCGTACTAGTCCGTACTGGTCGGTTCTGGTCCGCACTGGTCCTCACTGGTCCATACTGGTCCGTCCTGGTCCGTACTGGTCCATACTGCTCCGTACTGCCCCCTTGTGTTCCGTACTGGTCCCTAGTATTCCGTACTGGTCCGTACTGGTCTATTCTGGTCCATAGCGGTCCATGCTGGTCCGTACTGGTCCGTACTGGTCTGCCCTTGTCCATACTGGTCCGTACTGGTCCGCACTCGTCCATACTGGTCCATAGTGCTCCGTACTGCCCCCTAGTGGTCCGTACTGGTCACTAGTAGTCCGTACTGGTCCATACTGGTCCGTTCTGCTCCGTACTGGTCCATAGTGGTCCGTACTGGTCCATTCTGGTCCGTACTGGTCCATAGTGTTCCGTGCTGGTCCATACTGGTCCATACTGGTCCGTTCTGGTCCGCACTGGTCCATACTGGTACGTTCTGTTCCATAGTGGTCCGTACTAGTCCGTACTTGTCCGTTCTGTTCCGCACTGGTCCGCACTGGTCCGCACTGGTCCATACTGGTCCGCACTGGTCCATACTGGTCCGTACTGGTCCGTACTGGTCTGTTCTGGTCCGCACTGGTCCATACTAGTCCGTTCTGGTCCGTACTGTTCCATAGTGGTCCGTACTGGTCCGTTCTGATCTGTACTGGTCCATACTGGTCCGTACTGGTCCGTTCTTGTCCGTACTGGTCCATAGTGTTCCGTACTGGTCCCTACCGGTCCGTAATGGTCCCTACCAGTCCGTACTGGTCCGTTCTGGTACGTTCTGTTCCATAGTGGTCCGTACTAGTCCGTACTGGTAGGTTCTGGTCCGCACTGGTCCTCACTGGTCCATACTGGTCCGTCCTGGTCCGTACTGGTCCATACTGCTCCGTACTGCCCCCTTGTGTTCCGTACTGGTCCCTAGTATTCCGTACTGGTCCGTACTGGTCTATTCTGGTCCGTACTGGTACATAGTGTTCCATGCTGGTCCGTACTGGTCCGTTCTGGTCTGCCCTGGTCCATACTGGTCCGTACTGGTCCGCACTGGTCCATACTGGTCCATACTGGTCCGTACTGGTCCGTACTGGTCCATACCGGTCCATACTGGTCCGTACTGGTCCGTACTGGTCTGCCCTTGTCCATACTGGTCCGTACTGGTCCGCACTCGTCCATACTGGTCCATAGTGCTCCGTACTGCCCCCTAGTGGTCCGTACTGGTCACTAGTAGTCCGTACTGGTCCATACTGGTCCGTTCTGCTCCGTACTTGTCCATACTGGTCCGTACTGGTCCATTCTGGTCCGTACTGGTCCATAGTGTTCTGTGCTGGTCCATACTGGTCCATACTGGTCCGTTCTGGTCCGCACTGGTCCATACTGGTACGTTCTGTTCCATAGTGGTCCGTACTAGTCCGTACTTGTCCGTTCTGTTCCGCACTGGTCCGCACTGGTCCATACTGGTCCGCACTGGTCCATACTGGTCCGTACTGGTCCGTACTGGTCTGTTCTGGTCCGCACTGGTCCATACTGGTCCGTTCTGGTCCGTACTGTTCCATAGTGGTCCGTACTGGTCCGTTCTGATCTGTACTGGTCCATACTGGTCCGTACTGGTCCGTTCTTGTCCGTACTGGTCCATAGTGTTCCGTACTGGTCCGCACCGGTCCGTACTGGTCCCTACCAGTCCGTACTGGTCCGTTCTGGTCCGTACTGGTCCATAGTGGTCCGTACTGGTCTATTCTGGTCGTACTGGTCCATAGTGTTCCGTGCTGGTCCGTACTGGTCCGTTCTGGTCTGCCCTTGTCCATACTGGTCCGTACTGGTCCGTACTGGTCTGTACTCGTCCATACTGGTCCGTACTGGTCCGTACCGGTCCATACCGGTCCATACTGGTCCGTACTGGTCCGTACTGGTCTGCCCTTGTCCATACTGGTCCGTACTGGTCCGCACTCGTCCATACTGGTCCATAGTGCTCCGTACTGCCCCCTAGTTGTCCGTACTGGTAACAAGTAGTCCGTACTGGTCCGTACTGGTCCGTTCTGCTCCGTACTGGTCCATAGTGGTCCATTCTGGTCCGTACTGGTCCATAGTGTTCCGTGCTGGTCCATACTGGTCCATACTGGTCTGTTCTGGTCTGCACTGGTCCATACTGGTACGTTCTGTTCCATAGTGGTCCGTACTGGTCCCTACTGATCCATACTGGTCCATACTGGTCCATACTGGTCCGTTCTGGTCCGCACTGGTCCATACTGGTCCGTACTGGTCCATACTGGTCCGTACTGGTCCATAGTGGTCCGTACTGGTCCATACTAGTCCATACTTGTCCGTAGTGGTCCCTATTGGTCCGTTCTGGTCCGTACTGGTCCGTACTGCTCCGTCCTGGTCTGTTCTGGTCCATACAGGTCCGTTCTGGTCCGCACTGGTCCATACTGCTCCGCAATGGTCCGTACTGGTCCGTACTGGTCCCTACCGGTCCGTACTGGTCCGTACTGCTCCATACCGGTCCATACTGGTCTGTACTGGTCCCTTCTGGTCTGCCCTTGTCCATACTGGTCCGTACTGGTCCGCACTGGTCCATACTGGTCTGTACTGGTCCGTACTGGTCCGTACCGGTTCATACCGGTCCATACTGGTCCGTACTGGTCCGTACTGGTCTGCCCTTGTCCATACTGGTCCGTACTGGTCCGCACTCGTCCATACTGGTCCATAGTGCTCCGTACTGCCCCCTAGTGGTCCGTACTGGTCACTAGTAGTCCGTACTGGTCCATACTGGTCCGTTCTGCTCCGTACTGGTCCATAGTGGTCCGTACTGGTCCATTCTGGTCCGTACTGGTCCATAGTGTTCCGTGCTGGTCCATACTGGTCCATACTGGTCCGTTCTGGTCCGCACTGGTCCATACTGGTACGTTCTGTTCCATAGTGGTCCGTACTAGTCCGTACTTGTCCGTTCTGTTCCGCACTGGTCCGCACTGGTCCATACTGGTCCGCACTGGTCCATACTGGTCCGTACTGGTCCGTACTGGTCTGTTCTGGTCCGCACTGGTCCATACTAGTCCGTTCTGGTCCGTACTGTTCCATAGTGGTCCGTACTGGTCCGTTCTGGTCCGTACTGGTCCATAGTGGTCCGTACTGGTCCGTTCTTGTCCGTACTGGTCCATAGTGTTCTGTACTGGTCCCTACCGGTCCGTAATGGTCCCTACCAGTCCGTACTGGTCCGTTCTGGTACGTTCTGTTCCATAGTGGTCCGTACTAGTCCGTACTGGTCGGTTCTGGTCCGCACTGGTCCTCACTGGTCCATACTGGTCCGTCCTGGTCCGTACTGGTCCATACTGCTCCGTACTGCCCCCTTGTGTTCCGTACTGGTCCCTAGTATTCCGTACTGGTCCGTACTGGTCTATTCTGGTCCGTACTGGTACATAGTGTTCCATGCTGGTCCGTACTGGTCCGTTCTGGTCTGCCCTGGTCCATACTGGTCCGTACTGGTCCGCACTGGTCCATACTGGTCCATACTGGTCCGTACTGGTCCGTACTGGTCCATACCGGTCCATACTGGTCCGTACTGGTCCGTACTGGTCTGTACTCGTCCATAGTGGTCCGTACTGATCCGCACTGGTCCATACTGGTCCATAGTGCTCCGTACTGCCCCCTAGTGGTCCGTACTGGTCACTTGTAGTCCGTACTGGTCCGTACTGGTCCGTTCTGCTCCGTACTGGTCCATAGTGGTCCATTCTGGTCCATACTGGTCCATAGTGTTCCGTGCTGGTCCATGCTGGTCCATACTGGTACGTTCTGTTCCATAGTGGTCCGTACTAGTCCGTACTTGTCCGTTCTGTTCCGCACTGGTCCGTACTGGTCCATACCGGTCCATACTGGTCCGTACTGCTCCGTTCTGGTCTGCCCTTGTACATACTGGTCCGTACTGGTCCGCACTGGTCCATACTGCTCCATACTGGTCCGTACTGGTCCGTACAGGTCCATACCGGTCCATACTGGTCCGTACTGGTCCGTTCTGGTCTGCCCTTGTCCTTACTGGTCCGTACTGGTCCGCACTGGTCCATACTGGTCCATACTGCTCCGTACTGCCCCCTAGTGGTCCATACTGGTCACTAGTAGTCCGTACTGGTCCGTACTGGTCCGTTCTGCTCCGTACTGGTCCATAGTGGTCCGTACTGGTCCGTTCTGGTCCGTACGGGTCCATAACGGTCCGTACTGTCCCTACTGGTCCGTACTGGTCCGCTCTGGTCCATACTGGTCCGTACTGGTCCATACTGGTCCGTACTGGTCCACAATGGTCCGTTCCAGTCCGCACTGGTCCATACTGGTCCGTACTGGTCCGCACTGGTCCATACTGGTCCGTACTGGTCCGTACTGGTCCGTACTGGTCCGCTCTAATCCATACTGGTCCGTACTGGTCCATACTGGTCCGTACTGGTCCGTTCTGGTCCGCACTGGTCCATACTGGTCCGTACTGGTCCACATTGGTCGGTACTGGTCCATACTGGTCCGTACTGGTCCGTTCTGGTCTATACTGGTCCGTAGTGGTCCGTACTGGTCCGTACTGGTCCATAGTGGTCCGTACTGGTCCCTACTGGTCCGTACTGGTCCACAATGGTCCGTACTGGTCCGTTCTGGTACGTTCTGTTCCATATTGGTCCGTACTGGTCCGTCCTGGTCTGTACTGGTCCATACAGGTCCGTTCTGGTCCGTTCTGGTCCATACTGTTCCGTACTGGTCCGTTCTGGTCCGTACTGGTCCATCGTGTTCCGTGCTGGTCCGTACTAGTCCGTACTGGTCCGTTCTGGTCCGTACTGGTCCGCACTGCTCCGTACTGGTCCGTCCTGGTCCGTATTGGTCCGTCCTGGTCCGTATTCGTCCCTACCGATCCATACTGGTCCATACTGGTCCATACTGGTCCATACTGGTCCGTACTGGTCCATACTGGTCCGTTCTGGTCGCTACTGGTCCATACTCGTCTGTACTGGTCCGTACTGGTCCGTAGTGGTCCCTATTGGTCCGTTCAGGTCCGTACTGGTCCGTACTGGTCCGTCCTGGTCTGTTCTGGTCCATACAGGTCCGTTCTGGTCCGCACTGGGCAATACTGGTCCGCAATGATCCGTACTGGTCCATAGCGGTCCGTACTGTCCCTACTGGTCCGCACTGGTCCATACTGGTCCGTACTGGTCCGTACTGGTCTGTACTGGTCCGCTCTAATCCATACTGGTCCGTACTGGTCCATACTGGTCCGTACTGGTCCGTTCTGGTCCGTACTGGTCCATACTAGTCCGTACTGGTCCGTATTGCTCCCTACTGGTCCATACTGGTCCATACGGGTCCGTTCTGGTCCGCACTGGTCCATACTGGTCCGTACTGGTCCACATTGGTCGGTACTGGTCCATACTGGTCCGTACTGGTCCGTTCTGGTCCATACTGGTCCATACTGGTCCGTACTGGTCCACATTGGTCGGTACCGGTCCATAATGGTCCGTACTGGTCCGTTCTGGTCCATACTGGTCCGTAGTGGTCCGTACTGGTCCGTACTGGTCCATAGTGGTCCGTACTGGTCCATACTGGTCCGTACTGGTCCGTACTGGTCTGTTCTGGTCCGCCCTGGTCCATACTGGTCCGTACTGTTCCGTTCTGGTCCATACTGGTCTCTAGTGGTCCGTACTGGTCCGTAATGGTCCGTAGAGTTCCCTATTGGTCCGTTCTGGTCCGTACTGGTCCATACTGGTCCATACTGGTCCGTACTGGTCCGTTCTGGTCCGTACTTGTCGCTACTGATCCATACTGGTCCATACTGGTCCATACTGGTCCGTTCTGGTCCGCACTGGTCCATACTGGTCCGTACTGGTCCATACTGGTCTGTACTGGTCCATACTAGTCCATACTTGTCCGTACTGGACCGTACTGGTCCATAGTGGTCCCTATTGGTCCGTTCTGGTCCGTACTGGTCCGTACCGGTCCGTACTGGTCCGCACTGGTCCTCACTGGTCCATACTGGTCCGTTCTGGTCTGCACTGGTCCATACTGGTCCGCACTGGTCCGTACTGGTCCGTACTGGCCCATACTGGTCCATATTGGTCCATACTGGTCCACACTGGTCCGTACCGGTCCATACTGCTCCGTACTGGTCCCTACCGGTCCGTACTGGTCCGTACTGGTCCATACCGGTCCATACTGGTCCGTACTGCTCCGTTCTGGGCTGCCCTTGTCCATACTGGTCCGTACTGGTCCGCACTGGTCCATACTGGTCCATACTGGTCCGTACTGGTCCGTACAGGTCCATACCGGTCCATACTGGTCCGTACTGGTCCGTTCTGGTCTGCCCTTGTCCATACTGGTCCGTACTGGTCCGCACTGGTCCATACTGGTCCATACTGCTCCGTACTGCCCCCTAGTGGTCCATACTGGTCACTAGTAGTCCGTACTGGTCCGTACTGGTCCGTTCTGCTCCGTACTGGTCCATAGTGGTCCGTACTGGTCCGTTCTGGTCCGTACGGGTCTATAGCGGTCCGTACTGTCCCTACTGGTCCGTACTGGTCCGTACTGGTCTGTACTCGTCCATACTGGTCCGTACTGGTCCGTACCGGTCCATACCGGTCCATATTGGTCCGTACTGGTCCGTACTGGTCTGCCCTTGTCCATACTGGTCCGTACTGGTCCGCACTCGTCCATACTGGTCCATAGTGCTCTGTACTGCCCCCTAGTGGTCGGTACTGGTAACTAGTAGTCCGTACTGGTCCGTACTGGTCCGTTCTGCTCTGTACTGGTCCATAGTGGTCCATTCTGGTCCGTACTGGTCCATAGTGTTCCGTGCTGGTCCATACTGGTCCATACTGGTCTGTTCTGGTCCGCACTGGTCCATACTGGTACGTTCTGTTCCATAGTGGTCCGTACTAGTCCGTACTTGTCCGTTCTGTTCCGCACTGGTCCGCACTGGTCCATACTGGTCCGCACTGGTCCATACTGGTCCGTACTGGTCCGTACTGGTCTGTTCTGGTCCGCACTGGTCCATACTGGTCCGTTCTGGTCCGTACTGTTCCATAGTGGTCCGTACTGGTCCGTTCTGATCTGTACTGGTCCATACTGGTCCGTACTGGTCCGTTCTTGTCCGTACTGGTCCATAGTGTTCCGTACTGGTCCCTACCGGTCCGTACTGGTCCCTACCAGTCCGTACTGGTCCGTTCTGGTCCGTACTGGTCCATAGTGGTCCGTACTGGTCTATTCTGGTCGTACTGGTCCATAGTGTTCCGTGCTGGTCCGTACTGGTCCGTTCTGGTCTGCCCTTGTCCATACTGGTCCGTACTGGTCCGTACTGGTCTGTACTCGTCCATACTGGTCCGTACTGGTCCGTACCGGTCCATACCGGTCCATACTGGTCCGTACTGGTCCGTACTGGTCTGCCCTTGTCCATACTGGTCCGTACTGGTCCGCACTCGTCCATACTGGTCCATAGTGCTCCGTACTGCCCCCTAGTTGTCCGTACTGGTAACAAGTAGTCCGTACTGGTCCGTACTGGTCCGTTCTGCTCCGTACTGGTCCATAGTGGTCCATTCTGGTCCGTACTGGTCCATAGTGTTCCGTGCTGGTCCATACTGGTCCATACTGGTCTGTTCTGGTCTGCACTGGTCCATACTGGTACGTTCTGTTCCATAGTGGTCCGTACTGGTCCCTACTGATCCATTCTGGTCCATACTGGTCCATACTGGTCCGTTCTGGTCCGCACTGGTCCATAGTGGTCCGTACTGGTCCATACTGGTCCGTACTGGTCCATAGTGGTCCGTACTGGTCCATACTAGTCCATACTTGTCCGTAGTGGTCCCTATTGGTCCGTTCTGGTCCGTACTGGTCCGTACTGGTCCGTCCTGGTCTGTTCTGGTCCATACAGGTCCGTTCTGGTCCGCACTGGTCCATACTGCTCCGCAATGGTCCGTACTGGTCCGTACTGGTCCCTACCGGTCCGTACTGGTCCGTACTGCTCCATACCGGTCCATACTGGTCTGTACTGGTCCCTTCTGGTCTGCCCTTGTCCATACTGGTCCGTACTGGTCCGCACTGGTCCATACTGGTCCGTACTGGTCCGCACTCGTCCATACTGGTCCATAGTGCTCCGTACTGCCCCCTAGTGGTCCGTACTGGTCACTAGTAGTCCGTACTGGTCCATACTGGTCCGTTCTGCTCCGTACTGGTCCATAGTGGTCCGTACTGGTCCATTCTGGTCCGTACTGGTCCATAGTGTTCCGTGCTGGTCCATACTGGTCCATACTGGTCCGTTCTGGTCCGCACTGGTCCATACTGGTACGTTCTGTTCCATAGTGGTCCGTACTAGTCCGTACTTGTCCGTTCTGTTCCGCACTGGTCCGCACTGGTCCATACTGGTCCGCACTGGTCCATACTGGTCCGTACTGGTCCGTACTGGTCTGTTCTGGTCCGCACTGGTCCATACTAGTCCGTTCTGGTCCGTACTGTTCCATAGTGGTCCGTACTGGTCCGTTCTGATCTGTACTGGTCCATACTGGTCCGTACTGGTCTGTTCTTGTCCGTACTGGTCCATAGTGTTCCGTACTGGTCCCTACCGGTCCGTAATGGTCCCTACCAGTCCGTACTGGTCCGTTCTGGTACGTTCTGTTTCATAGTGGTCCGTACTAGTCCGTACTGGTCGGTTCTGGTCCGCACTGGTCCTCACTGGTCCATACTGGTCCGTCCTGGTCCGTTCTGGTCCATACTGCTCCGTACTGCCCCCTTGTGTTCCGTACTGGTCCCTAGTATTCCGTACTGGTCCGTACTGGTCTATTCTGGTCCGTACTGGTACATAGTGTTCCATGCTGGTCCGTACTGGTCCGTTCTGGTCTGCCCTGGTCCATACTGGTCCGTACTGGTCCGCACTGGTCCATACTGGTCCATACTGGTCCGTACTGGTCCGTACTGGTCCATACCGGTCCATACTGGACTGTACTGGTCCGTACTGGTCTGTACTCGTCCATAGTGGTCCGTACTGATCCGCACTGGTCCATACTGGTCCATAGTGCTCCGTACTGCCCCCTAGTGGTCCGTACTGGTCACTAGTAGTCCGTACTGGTCCGTACTGGTCCGTTCTGCTCCGTACTGGTCCATAGTGGTCCGTACTGGTCCATTCTGGTCCATACTGGTCCATACTGGTCCGTACTGGTCCACATTTGTCGGTACTGGTCCATACTGGTCCGTACTGGTCCGTTCTGGTCCGCACTGGTCCATACTGGTCCGTACTGGTCCGTACTGGCCCGTACTTGTCCGTACTGGTCCGTACTGGTCCATACCAGTCCATACTGGTCCGTACTGGTCCGTACTGGTCTGCCCTTGTCCATATTGGTCCGTACTGGTCCGCACTGGTCCATACTGGTCCATACTGGTCCGTACTGGTCCGTACCGGTCCATACCGGTCCATACTGGTCCGTACTGGTCCGTACTGGTCTGCCCTTGTCCATACTGGTCCGTACTGGTCCGCACTCGTCCATACTGGTCCATAGTGCTCCGTACTGCCCCCTAGTGGTCCGTACTGGTCACTAGTAGTCCGTACTGGTCCATACTGGTCCGTTCTGCTCCGTACTTGTCCATAGTGGTCCGTACTGGTCCATTCTGGTCCGTACTGGTCCATAGTGTTCTGTGCTGGTCCATACTGGTCCGTACTGCTCCGTTCTGGTCTGCCCTTGTACATACTGGTCCGTACTGGTCCGCACTGGTCCATACTGGTCCATACTGGTCCGTACTGGTCCGTACAGGTCCATACCGGTCCATACTGGTCCGTACTGGTCCGTTCTGGTCTGCCCTTGTCCATACTGGTCCGTACTGGTCCGCACTGGTCCATACTGGTCCATACTGCTCCGTACTGCCCCCTAGTGGTCCATACTGGTCACTAGTAGTCCGTACTGGTCCGTACTGGTCCGTTCTGCTCCGTACTGGTCCATAGTGGTCCGTACTGGTCCGTTCTGGTCCGTACGGGTCCATAACGGTCCGTACTGTCCCTACTGGTCCGTACTGGTCCGCTCTGGTCCATACTGGTCCGTACTGGTCCATACTGGTCCGTACTGGTCCACAATGGTCCGTTCCAGTCCGCACTGGTCCATACTGGTCCGTACTGGTCCGCACTGGTCCATACTGGTCCGTACTGGTCCGTACTGGTCCGTACTGGTCCGCTCTAATCCATACTGGTCCGTACTGGTCCATACTGGTCCGTACTGGTCCGTTCTGGTCCGCACTGGTCCATACTGGTCCGTACTTGTCCACATTGGTCGGTACTGGTCCATACTGGTCCGTACTGGTCCGTTCTGGTCTATACTGGTCCGTAGTGGTCCGTACTGGTCCGTACTGGTCCATAGTGGTCCGTACTGGTCCCTACTGGTCCGTACTGGTCCACAATGGTCCGTACTGGTCCGTTCTGGTACGTTCTGTTCCATATTGGTCCGTACTGGTCCGTCCTGGTCTGTACTGGTCCATACAGGTCCGTTCTGGTCCGTTCTGGTCCATACTGTTCCGTACTGGTCCGTTCTGGTCCGTACTGGTCCATCGTGTTCCGTGCTGGTCCGTACTAGTCCGTACTGGTCCGTTCTGGTCCGTACTGGTCCGCACTGCTCCGTACTGGTCCGTCCTGGTCCGTATTGGTCCGTCCTGGTCCGTATTCGTCCCTACCGATCCATACTGGTCCATACTGGTCCATACTGGTCCATACTGGTCCGTACTGGTCCATACTGGTCCGTTCTGGTCGCTACTGGTCCATACTCGTCTGTACTGGTCCGTACTGGTCCGTAGTGGTCCCTATTGGTCCGTTCAGGTCCGTACTGGTCCGTACTGGTCCGTCCTGGTCTGTTCTGGTCCATACAGGTCCGTTCTGGTCCGCACTGGGCAATACTGGTCCGCAATGATCCGTACTGGTCCATAGCGGTCCGTACTGTCCCTACTGGTCCGCACTGGTCCATACTGGTCCGTACTGGTCCGTACTGGTCTGTACTGGTCCGCTCTAATCCATACTGGTCCGTACTGGTCCATACTGGTCCGTACTGGTCCGTTCTGGTCCGTACTGGTCCATACTAGTCCGTACTGGTCCGTATTGCTCCCTACTGGTCCATACTGGTCCATACGGGTCCGTTCTGGTCCGCACTGGTCCATACTGGTCCGTACTGGTCCACATTGTTCGGTACTGGTCCATACTGGTCCGTACTGGTCCGTTCTGGTCCATACTGGTCCATACTGGTCCGTACTGGTCCACATTGGTCGGTACCGGTCCATACTGGTCCGTACTGGTCCGTTCTGGTCCATACTGGTCCGTAGTGGTCCGTACTGGTCCGTACTGGTCCATAGTGGTCCGTACTGGTCCATACTGGTCCGTACTGGTCCGTACTGGTCTGTTCTGGTCCGCCCTGGTCCATACTGGTCCGTACTGTTCCGTTCTGGTCCATACTGGTCTCTAGTGGTCCGTACTGGTCCGTAATGGTCCGTAGAGTTCCCTATTGGTCCGTTCTGGTCCGTACTGGTCCATACTGGTCCATACTGGTCCGTACTGGTCCGTTCTGGTCCGTACTTGTCGCTACTGATCCATACTGGTCCATACTGGTCCATACTGGTCCGTTCTGGTCCGCACTGGTCCATACTGGTCCGTACTGGTCCATACTGGTCTGTACTGGTCCATACTAGTCCATACTTGTCCGTACTGGACCGTACTGGTCCATAGTGGTCCCTATTGGCCCGTTCTGGTCCGTACTGGTCCGTACCGGTCCGTACTGCTCCGTCCTGGTCCGTTCTGGTCCATACTGGTCCGTTCTGGTCTGCACTGGTCCATACTGGTCCGCACTGGTCCGTACTGGTCCGTACTGGCCCATACTGGTCCATATTGGTCCATACTGGTCCACACTGGTCCGTACCGGTCCATACTGCTCCGTACTGGTCCCTACCGGTCCGTACTGGTCCGTACTGGTCCATACCGGTCCATACTGGTCCGTACTGCTCCGTTCTGGGCTGCCCTTGTCCATACTGGTCCGTACTGGTCCGCACTGGTCCATACTGGTCCATACTGGTCCGTACTGGTCCGTACAGGTCCATACCGGTCCATACTGGTCCGTACTGGTCCGTTCTGGTCTGCCCTTGTCCATACTGGTCCGTACTGGTCCATACTGCTCCGTACTGCCCCCTAGTGGTCCATACTGGTCACTAGTAGTCCGTACTGGTCCGTACTGGTCCGTTCTGCTCCGTACTGGTCCATAGTGGTCCGTACTGGTCCGTTCTGGTCCGTACGGGTCTATAGCGGTCCGTACTGTCCCTACTGGTCCGTACTGGTCCGCTCTGGTCCATACTGGTCCGTACTGGTCCATACTGGTCCGTACTGGTCCACAATGGTCCGTTCCAGTCCGCACTGGTCCATACTGGTCCGTACTGGTCCGCACTGGTCCCTACCGGTCCGTACTGGTCCGTACTGGTCCGTACTGGTCCGCTCTAATCCATACTGGTCCGTACTGGTCCATACTGGTCCGTACTGGTCCGTTCTGGTCCGCACTGGTCCATACTGGTCCGTACTGGTCCACATTGGTCGGTACTGGTCCATACTGGTCCGTACTGGTCCATACTGGTCCATACTGGTCCGTAGTGGTCCGTACTGGTCCGTACTGGTCCATCGTGGTCCGTACTGGTCCCTACTGGTCCGTACTGGTCCGTACTGGCCCATACTGGTCCGTTCTGGTACGTTCTGTTCCATATTGGTCCGTACTGGTCCGTCCTGGTCTGTACTGGTCCATACAGGTCCGTTCTGGACCGCACTGGTCCATACTGGTCCGTACTGGTCCGTTCTGGTCCGTACTGGTCCATCGTGTTCATTGCTCGTCCATACTGGTCCATACTGGTCTGTTCTGGTCCGCACTGGTCCATATTGGTACGTTCTGTTCCATAGTGGTCCGTACTAGTCCGTACTTGTCCGTTCTGTTCCGCACTGGTCCGCACTGGTCCATACTGGTCCGTTCTGGTCCATACTGGTCCGTACTGGTCCGTACTGGTCTGTTCTGGTCCGCAATGGTCCATACTTGTCCGTACTGATCCGTTCTGGTCCATACTGTTCCGTACTGGTCCGTTCTGGTCCGTAGTGGTCCATCGTGTTCCGTGCTGGTCCATACTGGTCCATACTGGTCCGTTCTGGTCCGCACTGGTCCATACTGGTACGTTCTGTTCCATAGTGGTCCGTACTGGTCCGTACTGGTCCGTCCTGGTCCGTATTGGTCCGTCCTGGTCCGTATTGGTCCCTACCGATCCATACTGGTCCATACTGGTCCATACTGGTCCGTTCTGGTCCGCACTGGTCCATACTGGTCCGTACTGGTCCATACCGGTCCATACTGGTCCGTACTGGTCCATAGTGGTCCGTACTGGTCCATACTGGTCCGTACTGGTCCGTCCTGGTCCGTATTGTTCCCTACGGATCCATACTGGTCCATACTGGTCCATACTGGTCCGCACTGGTCCTCACTGGTCCATACTGGTCCGTCCTGGTCCGTACTGGTCCATACTGCTCCGTACTGCCCCCTTGTGGTCCGTACTGGTCTTTAGTATTCCTTACTGGTCCGTACTGGTCCGTTCTGGTCCGTACTGGTCCATAGTGGTCCGTACTGGTCTATTCTGGTCGTACTGGTCCATAGTGTTCCGTGCTGGTCCGTACTGGTCCGTTCTGGTCTGCCCTTGTCCATACTGGTCCGTA
This sequence comes from Anomalospiza imberbis, assembly GCF_031753505.1. Taxonomy (NCBI): domain Eukaryota; kingdom Metazoa; phylum Chordata; class Aves; order Passeriformes; family Viduidae; genus Anomalospiza; species Anomalospiza imberbis. The sequence continues at coordinate 15,803 of NW_027099359.1, forward strand.
CTGGTCCGTACTGGTCTGTACTCGTCCATACTGGTCCGTACTGGTCCGTACCGGTCCATACCGGTCCATATTGGTCCGTACTGGTCCGTACTGGTCTGCCCTTGTCCATACTGGTCCGTACTGGTCCGCACTCGTCCATACTGGTCCATAGTGCTCTGTACTGCCCCCTAGTGGTTGGTACTGGTAACTAGTAGTCCGTACTGGTCCGTACTGGTCCGTTCTGCTCTGTACTGGTCCATAGTGGTCCATTCTGGTCCGTACTGGTCCATAGTGTTCCGTGCTGGTCCATACTGGTCCATACTGGTCTGTTCTGGTCCGCACTGGTCCATACTGGTACGTTCTGTTCCATAGTGGTCCGTACTGGTCCGTACTGGTCTGTTCTGGTCCGCACTGGTCCATACTGGTCCGTTCTGGTTCGTACTGTTCCATAGTGGTCCGTACTGGTCCATTCTGGCCCGTACTGGTCCATAGTGGTCCGTACTGGTCCGTTCTGGTCCGTACTGGTCCATACTGGTCCGTAGTGTTCCCTACCGGTCCGTACTGGTCCCTACCAGTCCGTACTGGTCCGTTCTGGTACGTTCTGTTCCATAGTGGTCCGTCCTAGTCCGTACTGGTCGGTTCTGGTCCGCACTGGTCCTCACTGGTCCATACTGGTCCGTCCAGGTCCGTACTGGTCCACACTGCTCCGTACTGCCCCCTTGTGGTCCGTACTGGTCCCTAGTATTCCGTACTGGTCCGTACTGGTCCGTACTGGTCCGTACTGGTCCGTACTGGTCCGTACTGGTCCATACTGGTCCCTACTGATCCATACTGGTCCATACTGGTCCATACTGGTCCGTTCTGGTCCGCACTGGTCCATACTGGTCCGTACTGGTCCATACTGGTCCGTACTGGTCCATAGTCGTCCGTACTGGTCCATACTAGTCCATACTTGTCCGTAGTGGTCCCTATTGGTCCGTTCTGGTCCGTACTGGTCCGTACTGGTCCGTCCTGGTCTGTTCTGGTCCATACAGGTCCGTTCTGGTCCGCACTGGTCCATACTGCTCCGCAATGGTCCGTACTGGTCCGTACTGGTCCCTACCGGTCCGTACTGGTCCGTACTGCTCCATACCGGTCCATACTGGTCCGTACTGGTCCCTTCTGGTCTGCCCTTGTCCATACTGGTCCGTACTGGTCCGCACTGGTCCATACTGGTCCGTACTGCTCCGTACTGGTCCGTACTGGTCTGCCCTTGTCCATACTGGTCCGTACTGGTCCGCACTCGTCCATAGTGGTCCATAGTGCTCCGTACTGCCCCCTAGTGGTCCGTACTGGTCACTAGTAGTCCGTACTGGTCCGTACTGGTCCGTTCTGCTCCGTACTGGTCCATAGTGGTCCGTACTGGTCCATTCTGGTCCGTACTGGTCCATAGTGTTCCGTGCTGGTCCATACTGGTCCATACTGGTCCGTTCTGGTCCGCACTGGTCCATACTGGTACGTTCTGTTCCATAGTGGTCCGTACTAGTCCGTACTTGTCCGTTCTGTTCCGCACTGGTCCGCACTGGTCCATACTGGTCCGCACTGGTCCATACTGGTCCGTACTGGTCCGTACTGGTCTGTTCTGGTCCGCACTGGTCCATACTAGTCCGTTCTGGTCCGTACTGTTCCATAGTGGTCCGTACTGGTCCGTTCTGATCTGTACTGGTCCATACTGGTCCGTACTGGTCCGTTCTTGTCCGTACTGGTCCATAGTGTTCCGTACTGGTCCCTACCGGTCCGTAATGGTCCCTACCAGTCCGTACTGGTCCGTTCTGGTACGTTCTGTTCCATAGTGGTCCGTACTAGTCCGTACTGGTCGGTTCTGGTCCGCACTGGTCCATACTGGTCCGTACTGGTCCGCACTGGTCCATACTGGTCCGTCCTGGTCCGTACTGGTCCATACTGCTCCGTACTGCCCCCTTGTGGTCCGTACTGGTCCCTAGTATTCCGTACTGGTCCGTACTGGTCTATTCTGGTCCGTACTGGTACATAGTGTTCCATGCTGGTCCGTACTGGTCCGTTCTGGTCTGCCCTGGTCCATACTGGTCCGTACTGGTCCGCACTGGTCCATACTGGTCCATACTGGTCCGTACTGGTCCGTACTGGTCCATACCGGTCCATACTGGTCCGTACTGGTCCGTACTGGTCTGTACTCGTCCATAGTGGTCCGTACTGATCCGCACTGGTCCATACTGGTCCATAGTGCTCCGTACTGCCCCCTAGTGGTCCGTACTGGTCACTAGTAGTCCGTACTGGTCCGTACTGGTCCGTTCTGCTCCGTACTGGTCCATAGTGGTCCATTCTGGTCCATACTGGTCCATAGTGTTCTGTGCTGGTCCATGCTGGTCCATACTGGTACGTTCTGTTCCATAGTGGTCCGTACTAGTCCGTACTTGTCTGTTCTGTTCCGCACTGGTCCGCACTGGTCCATACTGGTCCGCACTGGTCCATACCGGTCCGTACTGGTCCGTACTGTTCTGTTCTGGTCCGCACTGGTCCATACTGGTCCGTTCTGATCCATACTGGTCCGCACTGGTCCGCACTGGTCCATACCTGTCCGCACTGGTCCATACTGGTCCGTACTGGTCCGTACTGGTCTGTTCTGGTCCGCACTGGTCCATACTGGTCCGTACTGGTCCGTTCTGGTCTGCCCTCTTCCATACTGGTCCGTACTGGTCCGCACTGGTCCATACTGGTCCATACTGGTCCGTACTGGTCCGTACAGGTCCATACCGGTCCATACTGGTCCGTACTGGTCCGTTCTGGTCTGCCCTTGTCCATACTGGTCCGTACTGGTCCGCACTGGTCCATGCTGTTCCATACTGCTCCGTACTGCCCCCTAGTGGTCCATACTGGTCACTAGTAGTCCGTACTGGTCCGTACTGGTCCGTTCTGCTCCGTACTGGTCCATAGTGGTCCGTACTGGTCCGTTCTGGTCCGTACGGGTCCATAACGGTCCGTACTGTCCCTACTGGTCCGTACTGGTCCGCTCTGGTCCATACTGGTCCGTACTGGTCCATACTGGTCCGTACTGGTCCACAATGGTCCGTTCCAGTCCGCACTGGTCCATACTGGTCCGTACTGGTCCGCACTGGTCCCTACCGGTCCGTACTGGTCCGTACTGGTCCGTACTGGTCCGCTCTAATCCATACTGGTCCGTACTGGTCCGTACTGGTCCGTACTGGTCCGTTCTGGTCCGTACTGGTCCATACTAGTCCGTACTGGTCCGTATTGGTCCCTACTGGTCCATACTGGTCCATACGGGTCCGTTCTGGTCCGCACTGGTCCATACTGGTCCGTACTGGTCCACATTGGTCGGTACTGGTCCCTACCAGTCCGTACTGGTCCGTTCTGGTCCATACTGGTCCATACTGGTCCGTACTGGTCCACATTGGTCGGTACTGGTCCATACTGGTCCGTACTGGTCCGTTCTGGTCCGCACTGGTCCATACTGGTCCGTACTGGTCCGTACTGGCCCGTACTTGTCCGTACTGGTCCGTACTGGTCCATACCAGTCCATACTGGTCCGTACTGGTCCGTACTGGTCTGCCCTTGTCCATACTGGTCCGTACTGGTCCGCACTGGTCCATACTGGTCCATACTGGTCCGTACTGGTCCGTACCGGTCCATACCGGTCCATACTGGTCCGTACTGGTCCGTACTGGTCTGCCCTTGTCCATACTGGTCCGTACTGGTCCGCACTCGTCCATACTGGTCCATAGTGCTCCGTACTGCCCCCTAGTGGTCCGTACTGGTCACTAGTAGTCCGTACTGGTCCATACTGGTCCATTCTGCTCCGTACTTGTCCATAGTGGTCCGTACTGGTCCATTCTGGTCCGTACTGGTCCATAGTGTTCTGTGCTGGTCCATACTGGTCCATACTGGTCCGTTCTGGTCCGCACTGGTCCATACTGGTACGTTCTGTTCCATAGTGGTCCGTACTAGTCCGTACTTGTCCGTTCTGTTCCGCACTGGTCCGCACTGGTCCATACTGGTCCGCACTGGTCCATACTGGTCCCTACTGGTCCGTACTGGTCTGTTCTGGTCCGCACTGGTCCATACTGGTCCGTTCTGGTCCGTACTGTTCCATAGTGGTCCGTACTGGTCCGTTCTGATCTGTACTGGTCCATACTGGTCCGTACTGGTCCGTTCTTGTCCGTACTGGTCCATAGTGTTCCGTACTGGTCCCTACCGGTCCGTACTGGTCCCTACCAGTCCGTACTGGTCCGTTCTGGTCCGTACTGGTCCATAGTGGTCCGTACTGGTCTATTCTGGTCGTACTGGTCCATAGTGTTCCGTGCTGGTCCGTACTGGTCCGTTCTGGTCTGCCCTTGTCCATACTGGTCCGTACTGGTCCGTACTGGTCTGTACTCGTCCATACTGGTCCGTACTGGTCCGTACCGGTCCATACCGGTCCATACTGGTCCGTACTGGTCCGTACTGGTCTGCCCTTGTCCATACTGGTCCGTACTGGTCCGCACTCGTCCATACTGGTCCATAGTGCTCCGTACTGCCCCCTAGTTGTCCGTACTGGTAACAAGTAGTCCGTACTGGTCCGTACTGGTCCGTTCTGCTCCGTACTGGTCCATAGTGGTCCATTCTGGTCCGTACTGGTCCATAGTGTTCCGTGCTGGTCCATACTGGTCCATACTGGTCTGTTCGGGTCTGCACTGGTCCATACTGGTACGTTCTGTTCCATAGTGGTCCGTACTGGTCCCTACTGATCCATTCTGGTCCATACTGGTCCATACTGGTCCGTTCTGGTCCGCACTGGTCCATACTGGTCCGTACTGGTCCATACTGGTCCGTACTGGTCCATAGTGGTCCGTACTGGTCCATACTAGTCCATACTTGTCCGTAGTGGTCCCTATTGGTCCGTTCTGGTCCGTACTGGTCCGTACTGGTCCGTCCTGGTCTGTTCTGGTCCATACAGGTCCGTTCTGGTCCGCACTGGTCCATACTGCTCCGCAATGGTCCGTACTGGTCCGTACTGGTCCCTACCGGTCCGTACTGGTCCGTACTGGTCCATACCGGTCCATACTGGTCTGTACTGGTCCGTTCTGGTCTGCCCTTGTCCATACTGGTCCGTACTGGTCCGCACTGGTCCATACTGGTCTGTACTGGTCCGTACTGGTCCGTACCGGTTCATACCGGTCCATACTGGTCCGTACTGGTCCGTACTGGTCTGCCCTTGTCCATACTGGTCCGTACTGGTCCGCACTCGTCCATACTGGTCCATAGTGCTCCGTACTGCCCCCTAGTGGTCCGTACTGGTCACTAGTAGTCCGTACTGGTCCATACTGGTCCGTTCTGCTCCGTACTGGTCCATAGTGGTCCGTACTGGTCCATTCTGGTCCGTACTGGTCCATAGTGTTCCGTGCTGGTCCATACTGGTCCATACTGGTCCGTTCTGGTCCGCACTGGTCCATACTGGTACGTTCTGTTCCATAGTGGTCCGTACTAGTCCGTACTTGTCTGTTCTGTTCCGCACTGGTCCGCACTGGTCCGCACTGGTCCATACTGGTCCGCACTGGTCCATACTGGTCCGTACTGGTCCGTACTGGTCTGTTCTGGTCCGCACTGGTCCATACTAGTCCGTTCTGGTCCGTACTGTTCCATAGTGGTCCGTACTGGTCCGTTCTGATCTGTACTGGTCCATACTGGTCCGTACTGGTCCGTTCTTGTCCGTACTGGTCCATAGTGTTCCGTACTGGTCCCTACCGGTCCGTAATGGTCCCTACCAGTCCGTACTGGTCCGTTCTGGTACGTTCTGTTCCATAGTGGTCCGTACTAGTCCGTACTGGTAGGTTCTGGTCCGCACTGGTCCTCACTGGTCCATACTGGTCCGTCCTGGTCCGTACTGGTCCATACTGCTCCGTACTGCCCCCTTGTGTTCCGTACTGGTCCCTAGTATTCCGTACTGGTCCGTACTGGTCTATTCTGGTCCGTACTGGTACATAGTGTTCCATGCTGGTCCGTACTGGTCCGTTCTGGTCTGCCCTGGTCCATACTGGTCCGTACTGGTCCGCACTGGTCCATACTGGTCCATACTGGTCCGTACTGGTCCGTACTGGTCCATACCGGTCCATACTGGTCCGTACTGGTCCGTACTGGTCTGTACTCGTCCATAGTGGTCCGTACTGATCCGCACTGGTCCATACTGGTCCATAGTGCTCCGTACTGCCCCCTAGTGGTCCGTACTGGTCACTAGTAGTCCGTACTGGTCCGTACTGGTCCGTTCTGCTCCGTACTGGTCCATAGTGGTCCATTCTGGTCCATACTGGTCCATAGTGTTCCGTGCTGGTCCATGCTGGTCCATACTGGTACGTTCTGTTCCATAGTGGTCCGTACTAGTCCGTACTTGTCTGTTCTGTTCCGCACTGGTCCGCACTGGTCCATACTGGTCCGCACTGGTCCATACTGGTCCGTACTGGTCCGTACTGTTCTGTTCTGGTCCGCACTGGTCCATACTGGTCCGTTCTGATCCATACTGGTCCGCACTGGTCCGCACTGGTCCATACCTGTCCGCACTGGTCCATACTGGTCCGTACTGGTCCGTACTGGTCTGTTCTGGTCCGCACTGGTCCATACTGGTCCGTACTGGTCCGTTCTGGTCTGCCCTCTTCCATACTGGTCCGTACTGGTCCGCACTGGTCCATACTGGTCCATACTGGTCCGTACTGGTCCGTACAGGTCCATACCGGTCCATACTGGTCCGTACTGGTCCGTTCTGGTCTGCCCTTGTCCATACTGGTCCGTACTGGTCCGCACTGGTCCATGCTGTTCCATACTGCTCCGTACTGCCCCCTAGTGGTCCATACTGGTCACTAGTAGTCCGTACTGGTCCGTACTGGTCCGTTCTGCTCCGTACTGGTCCATAGTGGTCCGTACTGGTCCGTTCTGGTCCGTACGGGTCCATAACGGTCCGTACTGTCCCTACTGGTCCGTACTGGTCCGCTCTGGTCCATACTGGTCCGTACTGGTCCATACTGGTCCGTACTGGTCCACAATGGTCCGTTCCAGTCCGCACTGGTCCATACTGGTCCGTACTGGTCCGCACTGGTCCCTACCGGTCCGTACTGGTCCGTACTGGTCCGTACTGGTCCGCTCTAATCCATACTGGTCCGTACTGGTCCGTACTGGTCCGTACTGGTCCGTTCTGGTCCGTACTGGTCCATACTAGTCCGTACTGGTCCGTATTGGTCCCTACTGGTCCATACTGGTCCATACGGGTCCGTTCTGGTCCGCACTGGTCCATACTGGTCCGTACTGGTCCACATTGGTCGGTACTGGTCCCTACCAGTCCGTACTGGTCCGTTCTGGTCCATACTGGTCCATACTGGTCCGTCCTGGTCCACATTGGTCGGTACTGGTCCATACTGGTCCGTACTGGTCCGTTCTGGTCCGCACTGGTCCATACTGGTCCGTACTGGTCCGTACTGGCCCGTACTTGTCCGTACTGGTCCGTACTGGTCCATACCAGTCCATACTGGTCCGTACTGGTCCATACCGGTCCATACTGGTCCGTACTGGTCCGTACTGGTCTGTACTCGTCCATAGTGGTCCGTACTGATCCGCACTGGTCCATACTGGTCCATAGTGCTCCGTACTGCCCCCTAGTGGTCCGTACTGGTCACTAGTAGTCCGTACTGGTCCGTACTGGTCCGTTCTGCTCCGTACTGGTCCATAGTGGTCCATTCTGGTCCATACTGGTCCATAGTGTTCCGTGCTGGTCCATGCTGGTCCATACTGGTACGTTCTGTTCCATAGTGGTCCGTACTAGTCCGTACTTGTCTGTTCTGTTCCGCACTGGTCCGCACTGGTCCATACTGGTCCGCACTGGTCCATACTGGTCCGTACTGGTCCGTACTGTTCTGTTCTGGTCCGCACTGGTCCATACTGGTCCGTTCTGATCCATACTGGTCCGCACTGGTCCGCACTGGTCCATACCTGTCCGCACTGGTCCATACTGGTCCGTACTGGTCCGTACTGGTCTGTTCTGGTCCGCACTGGTCCATACTGGTCCGTACTGGTCCGTTCTGGTCTGCCCTCTTCCATACTGGTCCGTACTGGTCCGCACTGGTCCATACTGGTCCATACTGGTCCGTACTGGTCCGTACAGGTCCATTCCGGTCCATACTGGTCCGTACTGGTCCGTTCTGGTCTGCCCTTGTCCATACTGGTCCGTACTGGTCCGCACTGGTCCATGCTGTTCCATACTGCTCCGTACTGCCCCCTAGTGGTCCATACTGGTCACTAGTAGTCCGTACTGGTCCGTACTGGTCCGTTCTGCTCCGTACTGGTCCATAGTGGTCCGTACTGGTCCGTTCTGGTCCGTACGGGTCCATAACGGTCCGTACTGTCCCTACTGGTCCGTACTGGTCCGCTCTGGTCCATACTGGTCCGTACTGGTCCATACTGGTCCGTACTGGTCCACAATGGTCCGTTCCAGTCCGCACTGGTCCATACTGGTCCGTACTGGTCCGCACTGGTCCCTACCGGTCCGTACTGGTCCGTACTGGTCCGTACTGGTCCGCTCTAATCCATACTGGTCCGTACTGGTCCGTACTGGTCCGTACTGGTCTGTTCTGGTCCGTACTGGTCCATACTAGTCCGTACTGGTCCGTATTGGTCCCTACTGGTCCATACTGGTCCATACGGGTCCGTTCTGGTCCGCACTGGTCCATACTGGTCCGTACTGGTCCACATTGGTCGGTACTGGTCCCTACCAGTCCGTACTGGTCCGTTCTGGTCCATACTGGTCC